>NW_027670247.1:0-112022 GCF_964188305.1 Podarcis bocagei | reverse complement strand
ATTTTTGAGTGAATTGCCAAAAGTCAGATTTTTGCTGAAATTGTGACCCCGGGGCTTAGGGATTTTTTCAAAAAAATATTTTCTGCAGGTTAAGTTTTTGAGGGCTGATTTCTTGTCCTGTGATAAAAAGCCTTCTGTTTCCATCACCAAAGCTTTCAGGGGAGCATTTGCAAGCTTCTGGCACCATTTTTGAGTGAATTGCCAAAAGTCAGATTTTTGCTGAAATTGTGACCCCGGGGCTTAGGGATTTTTTTAAAAAAATATTTTCTGCCGGTTAAGTTTTTGAGGGCTGATTTCTTGTCCTGTGATAAAAAGCCTTCTGTTTCCCTCGCCAAAGCTTTCAGGGGATCATTTGAAACCGGTTGGCACCATTTTTGAGTGAATTGCCAAAAGTCAGATTTTTGCTGAAATTGTGACCCCGGGGCTTAGGGATTTTTTCAAAAAAATATTTTCTGCCAGTTAAGTTTATGAGGGCTGATTCCTTGTCCTGTGATAAAAAGCCTTCTGTTTCGAGTGCCAAACCTTTCAGGAGAGCATTTTCAAGCTTTTGGCACCATTTTTGAGTGAATTGCCAAAAGTCAGATTTTTGCTGAAATTGTGACCCCGGGGCTTAGGGATTTTTTCAAAAAAATATTTTCTCCCGGTTAAGTTTTTGAGTGCTGATTTCTTGTCCTGTGATAAAAAGCCTTCTGTTTCCATCACCAAAGCTTTCAGGGGAGCATTTACAACCGGTTGGCACCATTTTTGAGTGAATTGCCAAAAGTCAGATTTTTGCTGAAATTGTGACCCCGGGGCTTAGGGATTTTTTCAAAAAAATATTTTCTGCTGGTTAGGTTTTTGAGGGCTGATTTCTTGTCCTGTGATAAAAAGCCTTCTGTTTCGAGTGCCAAACCTTTCAGGAGAGCATTTTCAAGCTTTTGGCACCATTTTTGAGTGAATTGCCAAAAGTCAGATTTTTGCTGAAATTGTGACCCCGGGGCTTTGGGATTTTTTCAAAAAAATATTTTCTGCCGATTAAGTTTTTGAGGGCTGATTTCTTGTCCTGTGATAAAAAGCCTTCTGTTTCCATCACCAAAGCTTTCAGGGGAGCATTTGCAAGCTTCTGGCACCATTTTTGAGTGAATTGCCAAAAGTCAGATTTTTGCTGAAATTGTGACCCCGGGGCTTAGGGATTTTTTTAAAACAATATTTTCTGCCGGTTAAGTTTTTGAGGGCTGATTTCTTGTCCTGTGATAAAAAGCCTTCTGTTTCCCTCGCCCAAGCTTTCAGGGGATCATTTGCAAGCTTCTGGCACCATTTTTGAGTGAACTGCCAAAAGTCAGATTTTTGCTGAAATTGTGACCCCGGGGCTTAGGGATTTTTTCAAAAAAATATTTTCTGCCAGTTAAGTTTTTGAGGGCTGATTTCTTGTCCTGTGATAAAAAGCCTTCTGTTTCGAGTGCCAAACCTTTCAGGAGAGCATTTTCAAGCTTTTGGCACCATCTTTGAGTGAATTGCCAAAAGTCAGATTTTTGCTGAAATTGTGACCCCGGGGCTTAGGGATTTTTTCAAAAAAATATTTTCTGCAGGTTAAGTTTTTGAGGGCTGATTTCTTGTCCTGTGATAAAAAGCCTTCTGTTTCGAGTGCCAAACCTTTTAGGGGAGCATATGCAACTTTCTGGCACCATTTTTGAGTGAATTGCCAAAAGTCAGATTTTTGCTGAAATTGTGACCCCGGGGCGTAGGGATTTTTTCAAAAAAATATTTTCTGCCGGTTAAGTTTTTGAGGGATGATTTCTTGTCCTGTGATAAAAAGCCTTCTGTTTCGAGTGCCAAACCTTTCAGGAGAGCATTTTCAAGCTTTTGGCACCATTTTTGAGTGAATTGCCAAAAGTCAGATTTTTGCTGAAATTGTGACCCCGGGGCGTAGGGATTTTTTCAAAGAAATATTTTTTGCCAGTTAAGTTTTTGAGGGCTGATTTCTTGTCCTGTGATAAAAAGCCTTCTGTTTCGAGTGCCAAACCTTTCAGGAGAGCATTTTCAAGCTTTTGGCACCATCTTTGAGTGAATTGCCAAAAGTCAGATTTTTGCTGAAATTGTGACCCCGGGGCTTAGGGATTTTTTCAAAAAAATATTTTCTGCCGATTAAGTTTTTGAGGGCTAATTTCTTGTCCTGTGATAAAAAGCCTTCTGTTTCCATCACCAAAGCTTTCAGGGGAGCATTTGCAAGCTTCTGGCACCATTTTTGAGTGAATTGCCAAAAGTCAGATTTTTGCTGAAATTGTGACCCCGGGGCTTAGGGATTTTTTTAAAAAAATATTTTCTGCCGGTTAAGTTTTTGAGGGCTGATTTCTTGTCCTGTGATAAAAAGCCTTCTGTTTCCCTCGCCAAAGCTTTCAGGGGATCATTTGCAACCGGTTGGCACCATTTTTGAGTGAATTGCCAAAAGTCAGATTTTTGCTGAAATTGTGACCCCGGGGCTTAGGGATTTTTTCAAAAAAATATTTTCTGCCGGTTAAGTTTTTGAGGGCTGATTTCTTGTCCTGTGATAAAAAGCCTTCTGTTTCCATCGCTAAAGCTTTCAGGGGAGCATTTGCAACCGGTTGGCACCATTTTTGAATGAATTGCCAAAAGTCAGATTTTTGCTGAAATTGTGACCCCGGGGCTTAGGGATTTTTTCAAAAAAATATTTTCTGCCAGTTAAGTTTTTGAGGGCTGATTCCTTGTCCTGTGATAAAAAGCCTTCTGTTTCGAGTGCCAAACCTTTCAGGAGAGCATTTTCAAGCTTTTGGCACCATTTTTGAGTGAATTGCCAAAAGTCAGATTTTTGCTGAAATTGTGACCCCGGGGCTTAGGGATTTTTTCAAAAAAATATTTTCTCCCGGTTAAGTTTTTGAGTGCTGATTCCTTGTCCTGTGATAAAAAGCCTTCTGTTTCCATCACCAAAGCTTTCAGGGGAGCATTTACAACCGCTTCGCACCATTTTTGAGTGAATTGCCAAAAGTCAGATTTTTGCTGAAATTGTGACCCCGGGGCTTTGGGATTTTTTCAAAAAAATATTTTCTGCAGGTTAAGTTTTTGAGGGCTGATTTCTTTTCCTGTTATAAAAAGCCTTCTGTTTCCATCACCAAAGCTTTCAGGGGAGCATTTGCAAGCTTCTGGCACCATTTTTGAGTGAATTGCCAAAAGTCAGATTTTTGCTGAAATTGTGACCCCGGGGCTTAGGGATTTTTTCAAAAAAATATTTTCTGCCGGTTAAGTTTTTGAGGGCTGATTTCTTGTCCTGTGATAAAAAGCCTTCTGTTTCCCTCGCCAAAGCTTTCAGGGGATCATTTGCAAGCTTCTGGCACCATTTTTGAGTGAATTGCCAAAAGTCAGATTTTTGCTGAAATTGTGACACCGGGGCTTAGGGATTTTTTCAAAAAAATATTTTCTGCCGGTTAAGTTTTTGAGGGCTGATTTCTTGTCCTGTGATAAAAAGCCTTCTGTTTCCATCGCTAAAGCTTTCAGGGGAGCATTTGCAACCGGTTGGCACCATTTTTGAGTGAATTGCCAAAAGTCAGATTTTTGCTGAAATTGTGACCCCGGGGCTTAGGGATTTTTTCAAAAAAATATTTTCTGCCAGTTAAGTTTTTGAGGGCTGATTCCTTGTCCTGTGATAAAAAGCCTTCTGTTTCGAGTGCCAAACCTTTCAGGAGAGCATTTTCAAGCTTTTGGCACAATCTTTGAGTGAATTGCCAAAAGTCAGATTTTTGCTGAAATTGTGACCCCGGGGCTTAGGGATTTTTTCAAAAAAATATTTTCTGCCGGTTAAGTTTTTGAGGGCTGATTTCTTGTCCTGTGATAAAAAGCCTTCTGTTTCGAGTGCCAAACCTTTTAGGAGAGCAGTTGCAACTTTCTGGCACCATTTTTGAGTGAATTGCCAAAAGTCAGATTTTTGCTGAAATTGTGACCCCGGGGCTTAGGGATTTTTTCAAAAAAATATTTTCTGCCGGTTAAGTTTTTGAGGGATGATTTCTTGTCCTGTGATAAAAAGCCTTCTGTTTCGAGTGCCAAACCTTTCAGGAGAGCATTTTCAAGCTTTTGGCACCATTTTTGAGTGAATTGCCAAAAGTCAGATTTTTGCTGAAATTGTGACCCCGGGGCTTAGGGATTTTTTCAAAGAAATATTTTTTGCCAGTTAAGTTTTTGAGGGCTGATTTCTTGTCCTGTGATAAAAAGCCTTCTGTTTCCATCACCAAAGCTTTCAGGGGAGCATTTGCAAGCTTCTGGCACCATTTTTGAGTGAATTGCCAAAAGTCAGATTTTTGCTGAAATTGTGACCCCGGGGCTTAGGGATTTTTTTAAAAAAATATTTTCTGCCGGTTAAGTTTTTGAGGGCTGATTTCTTGTCCTGTGATAAAAAGCCTTCTGTTTCCCTCGCCAAAGCTTTCAGGGGATCATTTGCAAGCTTCTAGCACCATTTTTGAGTGAATTGCCAAAAGTCAGATTTTTGCTGAAATTGTGACCCCGGGGCTTAGGGATTTTTTAAAAAAAATATTTTCTGCCGGTTAAGTTTTTGAGGGCTGATTTCTTGTCCTGTGATAAAAAGCCTTCTGTTTCCATCGCTAAAGCTTTCAGGGGAGTATTTGCAACCGGTTGGCACCATTTTTGAGTGAATTGCCAAAAGTCAGATTTTTGCTGAAATTGTGACCCCGGGGCTTAGGGATTTTTTCAAAAAAATATTTTCTGCCAGTTAAGTTTTTGAGGGCTGATTCCTTGTCCTGTGATAAAAAGCCTTCTGTTTCGAGTGCCAAACCTTTCAGGAGAGCATTTTCAAGCTTTTGGCACCATTTTTGAGTGAATTGCCAAAAGTCAGATTTTTGCTGAAATTGTGACCCCGGGGCTTAGGGATTTTTTCAAAAAAATATTTTCTCCCGGTTAAGTTTTTGAGTGCTGATTTCTTGTCCTGTGATAAAAAGCCTTCTGTTTCCATCACCAAAGCTTTCAGGGGAGCATTTACAACCGGTTGGCACCATTTTTGAGTGAATTGCCAAAAGTCAGATTTTTGCTGAAATTGTGACCCCGGGGCTTAGGGATTTTTCCAAAAAAATATTTTCTGCCAGTTAAGTTTTTGAGGGCTGATTCCTTGTCCTGTGATAAAAAGCCTTCTGTTTCGAGTGCCAAACCTTTCAGGAGAGCATTTTCAAGCTTTTGGCACAATCTTTGAGTGAATTGCCAAAAGTCAGATTTTTGCTGAAATTGTGACCCCGGGGCTTAGGGATTTTTTCAAAAAAATATTTTCTGCCGGTTAAGTTTTTGAGGGCTGATTTCTTGTCCTGTGATAAAAAGCCTTCTGTTTCCATCACCAAAGCTTTCAGGGGAGCATTTACAACCGGTTGGCACCATTTTTGAGTGAATTGCCAAAAGTCAGATTTTTGCTGAAATTGTGACCCCGGGGCTTAGGGATTTTTTCAAAAAAATATTTTCTGCTGGTTAAGTTTTTGAGGGCTGATTTCTTGTCCTGTGATAAAAAGCCTTCTGTTTCGAGTGCCAAACCTTTCAGGAGAGCATTTTCAAGCTTTTGGCACCATTTTTGAGTGAATTGCCAAAAGTCAGATTTTTGCTGAAATTGTGACCCCGGGGCTTAGGGATTTTTTCAAAAAAATATTTTCTGCCAGTTAAGTTTTTGAGGGCTGATTTCTTGTCCTGTGATAAAAAGCCTTCTGTTTCCATCACCAAAGCTTTCAGGGGAGCATTTGCAACCGCTTCGCACCATTTTTGAGTGAATTGCCAAAAGTCAGATTTTTGCTGAAATTGTGACCCCGGGGCTTTGGGATTTTTTCAAAAAAATATTTTCTGCCGGTTAAGTTTTTGAGGGCTGATTTCTTGTCCTGTGATAAAAAGCCTTCTGTTTCCATCACCAAAGCTTTAAGGGGAGCATTTGCAAGCTTCTGGCACCATTTTTGAGTGAATTGCCAAAAGTCAGATTTTTGCTGAAATTGTGACCCCGGGGCTTAGGGATTTTTTCAAAAAAATATTTTCTGCCGGTTAAGTTTTTGAGGGCTGATTTCTTGTCCTGTGATAAAAAGCCTTCTGTTTCCCTCGCCAAAGCTTTCAGGGGATCATTTGCAAGCTTCTGGCACCATTTTTGAGTGAATTGCCAAAAGTCAGATTTTTGCTGAAATTGTGACCCCGGGGCTTAGGGATTTTTTCAAAAAAATATTTTCTGCCGGTTAAGTTTTTGAGGGCTGATTTCTTGTCCTGTGATAAAAAGCCTTCTGTTTCCATCGCTAAAGCTTTCAGGGGAGCATTTGCAACCGGTTGGCACCATTTTTGAGTGAATTGCCAAAAGTCAGATTTTTGCTGAAATTGTGACCCCGGGGCTTAGGGATTTTTTCAAAAAAATATTTTCTGCCAGTTAAGTTTTTGAGGGCTGATTCCTTGTCCTGTGATAAAAAGCCTTCTGTTTCGAGTGCCAAACCTTTCAGGAGAGCATTTTCAAGCTTTTGGCACAATCTTTGAGTGAATTGCCAAAAGTCAGATTTTTGCTGAAATTGTGACCCCGGGGCTTAGGGATTTTGTCAAAAAAATATTTTCTGCCGGTTAAGTTTTTGAGGGCTGATTTCTTGTCCTGTGATAAAAAGCCTTCTGTTTCCATCACCAAAGCTTTCAGGGGAGCATTTGCAACCGCTTCGCACCATTTTTGAGTGAATTGCCAAAAGTCAGATTTTTGCTGAAATTGTGACCCCGGGGCTTAGGGATTTTTTCAAAAAAATATTTTCTGCCGATTAGGTTTTTGAGGGCTGATTTCTTGTCCTGTGATAAAAAGCCTTCTGTTTCCATCGCCAAAGCTTTCAGGGGATCATTTGCAAGCTTCTGGCACCATTTTTGAGTGAATTGCCAAAAGTCAGTTTTTTGCTGAAATTGTGACCCCGGGGCTTAGGGATTTTTTCAAAAAAATATTTTCTGCCAGTTAAGTTTTTGAGGGCTGATTCCTTGTCCTGTGATAAAAAGCCTTCTGTTTCCATCGCTAAAGCTTTCAGGGGAGCATTTGCAACCGGTTGGCACCATTTTTGAGTGAATTGCCAAAAGTCAGATTTTTGCTGAAATTGTGACCCCGGGGCTTAGGGATTTTTTCAAAAAAATATTTTCTGCCAGTTAAGTTTTTGAGGGCTGATTCCTTGTCCTGTGATAAAAAGCCTTCTGTTTCGAGTGCCAAACCTTTCAGGAGAGCATTTTCAAGCTTTTGGCACAATCTTTGAGTGAATTGCCAAAAGTCAGATTTTTGCTGAAATTGTGACCCCGGGGCTTTGGGATTTTTTCAAAAAAATATTTTCTGCCGGTTAAGTTTTTGAGGGCTGATTTCTTGTCCTGTGATAAAAAGCCTTCTGTTTCCATCACCAAAGCTTTCAGGGGAGCATTTGCAAGCTTCTGGCACCATTTTTGAGTGAATTGCCAAAAGTCAGATTTTTGCTGAAATTGTGACCCCGGGGCTTAGGGATTTTTTCAAAAAAATATTTTCTGCCGGTTAAGTTTTTGAGGGCTGATTTCTTGTCCTGTGATAAAAAGCCTTCTGTTTCCCTCGCCAAAGCTTTCAGGGGATCATTTGCAAGCTTCTGGCACCATTTTTGAGTGAATTGCCAAAAGTCAGATTTTTGCTGAAATTGTGACCCCGGGGCTTAGGGATTTTTTCAAAAAAATATTTTCTGCCGGTTAAGTTTTTGAGGGCTGATTTCTTGTCCTGTGATAAAAAGCCTTCTGTTTCCTTCGCTAAAGCTTTCAGGGGAGCATTTGCAACCGGTTGGCACCATTTTTGAGTGAATTGCCAAAAGTCAGATTTTTGCTGAAATTGTGACCCCGGGGCTTAGGGATTTTTTCAAAAAAATATTTTCTGCCAGTTAAGTTTTTGAGGGCTGATTCCTTGTCCTGTGATAAAAAGCCTTCTGTTTCGAGTGCCAAACCTTTCAGGAGAGCATTTTCAAGCTTTTGGCACAATCTTTGAGTGAATTGCCAAAAGTCAGATTTTTGCTGAAATTGTGACCCCGGGGCTTAGGGATTTTTTCAAAAAAATATTTTCTGCCGGTTAAGTTTTTGAGGGCTGATTTCTTGTCCTGTGATAAAAAGCCTTCTGTTTCCATCACCAAAGCTTTCAGGGGAGCATTTGCAACCGCTTCGCACCATTTTTGAGTGAATTGCCAAAAGTCAGATTTTTGCTGAAATTGTGACCCCGGGGCTTAGGGATTTTTTCAAAAAAATATTTTCTGCCGATTAGGTTTTTGAGGGCTGATTTCTTGTCCTGTGATAAAAAGCCTTCTGTTTCCATCGCCAAAGCTTTCAGGGGATCATTTGCAAGCTTCTGGCACCATTTTTGAGTGAATTGCCAAAAGTCAGTTTTTTGCTGAAATTGTGACCCCGGGGCTTAGGGATTTTTTCAAAAAAATATTTTCTGCCAGTTAAGTTTTTGAGGGCTGATTCCTTGTCCTGTGATAAAAAGCCTTCTGTTTCCATCGCTAAAGCTTTCAGGGGAGCATTTGCAACCGGTTGGCACCATTTTTGAGTGAATTGCCAAAAGTCAGATTTTTGCTGAAATTGTGACCCCGGGGCTTAGGGATTTTTTCAAAAAAATATTTTCTGCCAGTTAAGTTTTTGAGGGCTGATTCCTTGTCCTGTGATAAAAAGCCTTCTGTTTCGAATGCCAAACCTTTCAGGAGAGCATTTTCAAGCTTTTGGCACAATCTTTGAGTGAATTGCCAAAAGTCAGATTTTTGCTGAAATTGTGACCCCGGGGCTTAGGGATTTTTTCAAAAAAATATTTTCTGCCGGTTAATTTTTTGAGGGCTGATTTCTTGTCCTGTGATAAAAAGCCTTCTGTTTCCATCACCAAAGCTTTCAGGGGAGCATTTGCAACCGGTTGGCACCATTTTTGAGTGAATTGCCAAAAGTCAGATTTTTGCTGAAATTGTGACCCCGGGGCTTAGGGATTTTTTCAAAAAAATATTTTCTGCCAGTTAAGTTTTTGAGGGCTGATTTCTTGTCCTGTGATAAAAAGCCTTCTGTTTCGAGTGCCAAACCTTTCAGGAGACCATTTTCAAGCTTTTGGCACAATCTTTGAGTGAATTGCCAAAAGTCAGATTTTTGCTGAAATTGTGACCCCGGGGCTTAGGGATTTTTTCAAAAAAATATTTTCTGCAGGTTAAGTTTTTGAGGGCTGATTTCTTGTCCTGTGATAAAAAGCCTTCTGTTTCCATCACCAAAGCTTTCAGGGGAGCATTTGCAAGTTTCTGGCACCATTTTTGAGTGAATTGCCAAAAGTTAGATTTTTGCTGAAATTGTGACTCCGGGGCTTAGGGATTTTTTCAAAAAAATATTTTCTGCCGGTTAAGTTTTTGAGGGCTGATTTCTTGTCCTGTGATAAAAAGCCTTCTGTTTCCATCACCAAAGCTTTCAGGGGAGCATTTGCAACCGGTTGGCACCATTTTTGAGTGAATTGCCAAAGTCAGATTTTTCTGAAATTGTGACTCCGGGGCTTAGGGATTTTTTCAAAAAAATATTTTCTGCCGGTTAAGTTTTTGAGGGCTGATTTCTTGTCCTGTGATAAAAAGCCTTCTGTTTCCATCACCAAAGCTTTCAGGGGAGCATTTGCAACCGGTTGGCACCATTTTTGAGTGAATTGCCAAAAGTCAGATTTTTCTGAAATTGTGACCCCGGGGCTTAGGGATTTTTTCAAAAAAATATTTTCTGCTGATTAAGTTTTTGAGGGCTGATTTCTTCTCCTGTTATAAAAGGCCTTCTGTTTCCATCGCCAAAGCTTTCAGGGGATCATTTGCAAGCTTCTGGCACCATTTTTGAGTGAATTGCCAAAAGTCAGATTTTTGCTGAAATTGTGACCCCGGGGCTTAGGACCTTTTTTAAAAAAATATTTTCTGCCGGTTAAGTTTTTGAGGGCTGATTTCTTGTCCTCTGATAAAAAGCCTTCTGTTTTGAGTGCCAAACTTTTCAGGGGAGCATTTTTAAGCTCTTGGCACCATATTTGAGAGAACTGCCAAAAGTCAGATTTTTACTGAAATTGTGACCCCGGGGCTTTGGGATTTTTTTAAAAAAATATTTTCTGCCGGTTAAGTTTTTGAGGGCTAATTTGTTGTCCTGTGATAAAAAGCCTTCTGTTTCCATCGCTAAAGCTTTCAGGGGAGCATTTGCAACCGGTTGGCACCATTTTTGAGTGAATTGCCAAAAGTCAGATTTTTGCTGAAATTGTGACCCCGGGGCTTAGGGATTTTTTCAAAAAAATATTTTCTGCCGGTTAAGTTTTTGAGGGCTGATTTCTTGTCCTGTGATAAAAAGCCTTCTGTTTCCATCACCAAAGCTTTCAGGGGAGCATTTGCAAGTTTCTGGCACCATTTTTGAGTGAATTGCCAAAAGTTAGATTTTTGCTGAAATTGTGACTCCGGGGCTTAGGGATTTTTTCAAAAAAATATTTTCTGCCGGTTAAGTTTTTGAGGGCTGATTTCTTGTCCTGTGATAAAAAGCCTTCTGTTTCCATCACCAAAGCTTTCAGGGGAGCATTTGCAACCGGTTGGCACCATTTTTGAGTGAATTGCCAAAGTCAGATTTTTCTGAAATTGTGACTCCGGGGCTTAGGGATTTTTTCAAAAAAATATTTTCTGCCGGTTAAGTTTTTGAGGGCTGATTTCTTGTCCTGTGATAAAAAGCCTTCTGTTTCCATCACCAAAGCTTTCAGGGGAGCATTTGCAACCGCTTCGCACCATTTTTGAGTGAATTGCCAAAAGTCAGATTTTTGCTGAAATTGTGACCCGGGGGCTTAGGGATTTTTTCAAAAAAATATTTTCTGCCGATTAGGTTTTTGAGGGCTGATTTCTTGTCCTGTGATAAAAAGCCTTCTGTTTTCATCGCCAAAGCTTTCAGGGGATCATTTGCAAGCTTCTGGCACCATTTTTGAGTGAATTGCCAAAAGTCAGTTTTTTGCTGAAATTATGACCTCGGGGCTTAGGGATTTTTTCAAAAAAATATTTTCTGCCAGTTAAGTTTTTGAGGGCTGATTCCTTGTCCTGTGATAAAAAGCCTTCTGTTTCCATCGCTAAAGCTTTCAGGGGAGCATTTGCAACCGGTTGGCACCATTTTTGAGTGAATTGCCAAAAGTCAGATTTTTCTGAAATTGTGACTCCGGGGCTTAGGGATTTTTTCAAAAAAATATTTTCTGCCGGTTAAGTTTTTGAGGGCTGATTTCTTGTCCTGTGATAAAAAGCCTTCTGTTTCCATCACCAAAGCTTTCAGGGGAGCATTTGCAACCGGTTGGCACCATTTTTGAGTGAATTGCCAAAAGTCAGATTTTTCTGAAATTGTGACCCCGGGGCTTAGGGATTTTTTCAAAAAAATATTTTCTGCCAGTTAAGTTTTTGAGGGCTGATTTCTTCTCCTGTTATAAAAGGCCTTCTGTTTCCATCGCCAAAGCTTTCAGGGGATCATTTGCAAGCTTCTGGCACCATTTTTGAGTGAATTGCCAAAAGTCAGATTTTTGCTGAAATTGTGACCCCGGGGCTTAGGGATTTTTTCAAAAAAATATTTTCTGCCGATTAGGTTTTTGAGGGCTGATTTCTTGTCCTGTGATAAAAAGCCTTCTGTTTCCATCGCCAAAGCTTTCAGGGGATCATTTGCAAGCTTCTGGCACCATTTTTGAGTGAATTGCCAAAAGTCAGTTTTTTGCTGAAATTGTGACCCCGGGGCTTAGGGATTTTTTCAAAAAAATATTTTCTGCCAGTTAAGTTTTTGAGGGCTGATTCCTTGTCCTGTGATAAAAAGCCTTCTGTTTCCATCGCTAAAGCTTTCAGGGGAGCATTTGCAACCGGTTGGCACCATTTTTGAGTGAATTGCCAAAAGTCAGATTTTTGCTGAAATTGTGACCCCGGGGCTTAGGGATTTTTTCAAAAAAATATTTTCTGCCAGTTAAGTTTTTGAGGGCTGATTCCTTGTCCTGTGATAAAAAGCCTTCTGTTTCGAATGCCAAACCTTTCAGGAGAGCATTTTCAAGCTTTTGGCACAATCTTTGAGTGAATTGCCAAAAGTCAGATTTTTGCTGAAATTGTGACCCCGGGGCTTAGGGATTTTTTCAAAAAAATATTTTCTGCCGGTTAATTTTTTGAGGGCTGATTTCTTGTCCTGTGATAAAAAGCCTTCTGTTTCCATCACCAAAGCTTTCAGGGGAGCATTTGCAACCGGTTGGCACCATTTTTGAGTGAATTGCCAAAAGTCAGATTTTTGCTGAAATTGTGACCCCGGGGCTTAGGGATTTTTTCAAAAAAATATTTTCTGCCAGTTAAGTTTTTGAGGGCTGATTTCTTGTCCTGTGATAAAAAGCCTTCTGTTTCGAGTGCCAAACCTTTCAGGAGACCATTTTCAAGCTTTTGGCACAATCTTTGAGTGAATTGCCAAAAGTCAGATTTTTGCTGAAATTGTGACCCCGGGGCTTAGGGATTTTTTCAAAAAAATATTTTCTGCAGGTTAAGTTTTTGAGGGCTGATTTCTTGTCCTGTGATAAAAAGCCTTCTGTTTCCATCACCAAAGCTTTCAGGGGAGCATTTGCAAGTTTCTGGCACCATTTTTGAGTGAATTGCCAAAAGTTAGATTTTTGCTGAAATTGTGACTCCGGGGCTTAGGGATTTTTTCAAAAAAATATTTTCTGCCGGTTAAGTTTTTGAGGGCTGATTTCTTGTCCTGTGATAAAAAGCCTTCTGTTTCCATCACCAAAGCTTTCAGGGGAGCATTTGCAACCGGTTGGCACCATTTTTGAGTGAATTGCCAAAGTCAGATTTTTCTGAAATTGTGACTCCGGGGCTTAGGGATTTTTTCAAAAAAATATTTTCTGCCGGTTAAGTTTTTGAGGGCTGATTTCTTGTCCTGTGATAAAAAGCCTTCTGTTTCCATCACCAAAGCTTTCAGGGGAGCATTTGCAACCGGTTGGCACCATTTTTGAGTGAATTGCCAAAAGTCAGATTTTTCTGAAATTGTGACCCCGGGGCTTAGGGATTTTTTCAAAAAAATATTTTCTGCTGATTAAGTTTTTGAGGGCTGATTTCTTCTCCTGTTATAAAAGGCCTTCTGTTTCCATCGCCAAAGCTTTCAGGGGATCATTTGCAAGCTTCTGGCACCATTTTTGAGTGAATTGCCAAAAGTCAGATTTTTGCTGAAATTGTGACCCCGGGGCTTAGGACCTTTTTTAAAAAAATATTTTCTGCCGGTTAAGTTTTTGAGGGCTGATTTCTTGTCCTCTGATAAAAAGCCTTCTGTTTTGAGTGCCAAACTTTTCAGGGGAGCATTTTTAAGCTCTTGGCACCATATTTGAGAGAACTGCCAAAAGTCAGATTTTTACTGAAATTGTGACCCCGGGGCTTTGGGATTTTTTTAAAAAAATATTTTCTGCCGGTTAAGTTTTTGAGGGCTAATTTGTTGTCCTGTGATAAAAAGCCTTCTGTTTCCATCGCTAAAGCTTTCAGGGGAGCATTTGCAACCGGTTGGCACCATTTTTGAGTGAATTGCCAAAAGTCAGATTTTTGCTGAAATTGTGACCCCGGGGCTTAGGGATTTTTTCAAAAAAATATTTTCTGCCGGTTAAGTTTTTGAGGGCTGATTTCTTGTCCTGTGATAAAAAGCCTTCTGTTTCCATCACCAAAGCTTTCAGGGGAGCATTTGCAAGTTTCTGGCACCATTTTTGAGTGAATTGCCAAAAGTTAGATTTTTGCTGAAATTGTGACTCCGGGGCTTAGGGATTTTTTCAAAAAAATATTTTCTGCCGGTTAAGTTTTTGAGGGCTGATTTCTTGTCCTGTGATAAAAAGCCTTCTGTTTCCATCACCAAAGCTTTCAGGGGAGCATTTGCAACCGGTTGGCACCATTTTTGAGTGAATTGCCAAAGTCAGATTTTTCTGAAATTGTGACTCCGGGGCTTAGGGATTTTTTCAAAAAAATATTTTCTGCCGGTTAAGTTTTTGAGGGCTGATTTCTTGTCCTGTGATAAAAAGCCTTCTGTTTCCATCACCAAAGCTTTCAGGGGAGCATTTGCAACCGCTTCGCACCATTTTTGAGTGAATTGCCAAAAGTCAGATTTTTGCTGAAATTGTGACCCGGGGGCTTAGGGATTTTTTCAAAAAAATATTTTCTGCCGATTAGGTTTTTGAGGGCTGATTTCTTGTCCTGTGATAAAAAGCCTTCTGTTTTCATCGCCAAAGCTTTCAGGGGATCATTTGCAAGCTTCTGGCACCATTTTTGAGTGAATTGCCAAAAGTCAGTTTTTTGCTGAAATTATGACCTCGGGGCTTAGGGATTTTTTCAAAAAAATATTTTCTGCCAGTTAAGTTTTTGAGGGCTGATTCCTTGTCCTGTGATAAAAAGCCTTCTGTTTCCATCGCTAAAGCTTTCAGGGGAGCATTTGCAACCGGTTGGCACCATTTTTGAGTGAATTGCCAAAAGTCAGATTTTTCTGAAATTGTGACTCCGGGGCTTAGGGATTTTTTCAAAAAAATATTTTCTGCCGGTTAAGTTTTTGAGGGCTGATTTCTTGTCCTGTGATAAAAAGCCTTCTGTTTCCATCACCAAAGCTTTCAGGGGAGCATTTGCAACCGGTTGGCACCATTTTTGAGTGAATTGCCAAAAGTCAGATTTTTCTGAAATTGTGACCCCGGGGCTTAGGGATTTTTTCAAAAAAATATTTTCTGCCAGTTAAGTTTTTGAGGGCTGATTTCTTCTCCTGTTATAAAAGGCCTTCTGTTTCCATCGCCAAAGCTTTCAGGGGATCATTTGCAAGCTTCTGGCACCATTTTTGAGTGAATTGCCAAAAGTCAGATTTTTGCTGAAATTGTGACCCCGGGGCTTAGGACCTTTTTTAAAAAAATATTTTCTGCCGGTTAAGTTTTTGAGGGCTGAATTTCTTGTCCTCTGATAAAAAGCCTTCTGTTTTGAGTGCCAAACTTTTCAGGGGAGCATTTTTAAGCTCTTGGCACCATATTTGAGAGAACTGCCAAAAGTCAGATTTTTACTGAAATTGTGACCCCGGGGCTTTGGGATTTTTTTAAAAAAATATTTTCTGCCGGTTAAGTTTTTGAGGGCTAATTTGTTGTCCTGTGATAAAAAGCCTTCTGTTTCCATCGCTAAAGCTTTCAGGGGAGCATTTGCAACCGGTTGGCACCATTTTTGAGTGAATTGCCAAAAGTCAGATTTTTGCTGAAATTGTGACCCCGGGGCTTAGGGATTTTTTCAAAAAAATATTTTCTGCCGGTTAAGTTTTTGAGGGCTGATTTCTTGTCCTGTGATAAAAAGCCTTCTGTTTCCATCACCAAAGCTTTCAGGGGAGCATTTGCAACCGCTTCGCACCATTTTTGAGTGAATTGCCAAAAGTCAGATTTTTGCTGAAATTGTGACCCGGGGGCTTAGGGATTTTTTCAAAAAAATATTTTCTGCCGATTAGGTTTTTGAGGGCTGATTTCTTGTCCTGTGATAAAAAGCCTTCTGTTTTCATCGCCAAAGCTTTCAGGGGATCATTTGCAAGCTTCTGGCACCATTTTTGAGTGAATTGCCAAAAGTCAGTTTTTTGCTGAAATTGTGACCCCGGGGCTTAGGGATTTTTTCAAAAAAATATTTTCTGCCAGTTAAGTTTTTGAGGGCTGATTCCTTGTCCTGTGATAAAAAGCCTTCTGTTTCCATCGCTAAAGCTTTCAGGGGAGCATTTGCAACCGGTTGGCACCATCTTTGAGTGAATTGCCAAAAGTCAGATTTTTGCTGAAATTGTGACCCCGGGGCTTAGGGATTTTTTCAAAAAAATATTTTCTGCCAGTTAAGTTTTTGAGGGCTGATTTCTTGTCCTGTGATAAAAAGCCTTCTGTTTCGAGTGCCAAACCTTTCAGGAGACCATTTTCAAGCTTTTGGCACAATCTTTGAGTGAATTGCCAAAAGTCAGATTTTTGCTGAAATTGTGACCCCGGGGCTTAGGGATTTTTTCAAAAAAATATTTTCTGCAGGTTAAGTTTTTGAGGGCTGATTTCTTGTCCTGTGATAAAAAGCCTTCTGTTTCCATCACCAAAGCTTTCAGGGGAGCATTTGCAACCGGTTGGCACCATTTTTGAGTGAATTGCCAAAAGTCAGATTTTTGCTGAAATTGTGACCCCGGGGCGTAGGGATTTTTTCAAAAAAATATTTTCTGCCGGTTAAGTTTTTGAGGGCTGATTTCTTGTCCTGTGATAAAAAGCCTTCTGTTTCGAGTGCCAAACCTTTCAGGAGAGCATTTTCAAGCTTTTGGCACCATCTTTGAGTGAATTGCCAAAAGTTAGATTTTTGCTGAAATTGTGACTCCGGGGCTTAGGGATTTTTTCAAAAAAAAATTTTCTGCTGGTTAAGTTTTTGAGGGCTGATTTCTTGTCCTGTGATAAAAGGCCTTCTGTTTCCATCGCCAAACCTTTCAGGGGATCATTTGCAAGCTTCTGGCACCATTTTTGAGTGAATTGCCAAAAGTCAGATTTTCGCTGAAATTGTGACCTTAGGCTTAGGGATTTTTTCAAAAAAATATTTTCTGCCTGTTAAGTTTTTGAGGGCTGATTTCTTCTTCTGTTATAAAAGGCCTTCTGTTTCCATCGCCAAACCTTTCAGGGGATCATTTGCAAGCTTCTGGCACCATTTTTTAGTGAATTGCCAAAAGTCAGATTTTTGCTGAAATTGTGACCCCGGGGCTTAGGGATTTTTTCAAAAAAATATTTTCTGCCGGTTAAGTTTTTGAGGGCTGATTTCTTCTCCTGTGATAAAAAGCCTTCTGTTTCCATCACCAAAGCTTTCAGGGGAGCATTTACAACCGGTTGGCACCATTTTTGAGTGAATTGCCAAAAGTCAGATTTTTGCTGAAATTGTGACCCCGGGGCTTAGGGATTTTTTCAAAAAAATATTTTCTGCCAGTTAAGTTTTTGAGGGCTGATTCCTTGTCCTGTGATAAAAAGCCTTCTGTTTCCATCGCTAAAGCTTTCAGGGGAGCATTTGCAACCGGTTGGCACCATTTTTGAGTGAATTGCCAAAAGTCAGATTTTTCTGAAATTGTGACTCCGGGGCTTAGGGATTTTTTCAAAAAAATATTTTCTGCCGGTTAAGTTTTTGAGGGCTGATTTCTTGTCCTGTGATAAAAAGCCTTCTGTTTCCATCACCAAAGCTTTCAGGGGAGCATTTGCAACCGGTTGGCACCATTTTTGAGTGAATTGCCAAAAGTCAGATTTTTCTGAAATTGTGACCCCGGGGCTTAGGGATTTTTTCAAAAAAATATTTTCTGCCAGTTAAGTTTTTGAGGGCTGATTTCTTCTCCTGTTATAAAAGGCCTTCTGTTTCCATCGCCAAAGCTTTCAGGGGATCATTTGCAAGCTTCTGGCACCATTTTTGAGTGAATTGCCAAAAGTCAGATTTTTGCTGAAATTGTGACCCCGGGGCTTAGGACCTTTTTTAAAAAAATATTTTCTGCCGGTTAAGTTTTTGAGGGCTGATTTCTTGTCCTCTGATAAAAAGCCTTCTGTTTTGAGTGCCAAACTTTTCAGGGGAGCATTTTTAAGCTCTTGGCACCATATTTGAGAGAACTGCCAAAAGTCAGATTTTTACTGAAATTGTGACCCCGGGGCTTTGGGATTTTTTTAAAAAAATATTTTCTGCCGGTTAAGTTTTTGAGGGCTAATTTGTTGTCCTGTGATAAAAAGCCTTCTGTTTCCATCGCTAAAGCTTTCAGGGGAGCATTTGCAACCGGTTGGCACCATTTTTGAGTGAATTGCCAAAAGTCAGATTTTTGCTGAAATTGTGACCCCGGGGCTTAGGGATTTTTTCAAAAAAATATTTTCTGCCGGTTAAGTTTTTGAGGGCTGATTTCTTGTCCTGTGATAAAAAGCCTTCTGTTTCCATCACCAAAGCTTTCAGGGGAGCATTTGCAACCGCTTCGCACCATTTTTGAGTGAATTGCCAAAAGTCAGATTTTTGCTGAAATTGTGACCCGGGGGCTTAGGGATTTTTTCAAAAAAATATTTTCTGCCGATTAGGTTTTTGAGGGCTGATTTCTTCTCCTGTGATAAAAAGCCTTCTGTTTCCATCACCAAAGCTTTCAGGGGAGCATTTACAACCGGTTGGCACCATTTTTGAGTGAATTGCCAAAAGTCAGATTTTTGCTGAAATTGTGACCCCGGGGCTTAGGGATTTTTTCAAAAAAATATTTTCTGCCAGTTAAGTTTTTGAGGGCTGATTCCTTGTCCTGTGATAAAAAGCCTTCTGTTTCCATCGCTAAAGCTTTCAGGGGAGCATTTGCAACCGGTTGGCACCATTTTTGAGTGAATTGCCAAAAGTCAGATTTTTCTGAAATTGTGACTCCGGGGCTTAGGGATTTTTTCAAAAAAATATTTTCTGCCGGTTAAGTTTTTGAGGGCTGATTTCTTGTCCTGTGATAAAAAGCCTTCTGTTTCCATCACCAAAGCTTTCAGGGGAGCATTTGCAACCGGTTGGCACCATTTTTGAGTGAATTGCCAAAAGTCAGATTTTTCTGAAATTGTGACCCCGGGGCTTAGGGATTTTTTCAAAAAAATATTTTCTGCCAGTTAAGTTTTTGAGGGCTGATTTCTTCTCCTGTTATAAAAGGCCTTCTGTTTCCATCGCCAAAGCTTTCAGGGGATCATTTGCAAGCTTCTGGCACCATTTTTGAGTGAATTGCCAAAAGTCAGATTTTTGCTGAAATTGTGACCCCGGGGCTTAGGACCTTTTTTAAAAAAATATTTTCTGCCGGTTAAGTTTTTGAGGGCTGATTTCTTGTCCTCTGATAAAAAGCCTTCTGTTTTGAGTGCCAAACTTTTCAGGGGAGCATTTTTAAGCTCTTGGCACCATATTTGAGAGAACTGCCAAAAGTCAGATTTTTACTGAAATTGTGACCCCGGGGCTTTGGGATTTTTTTAAAAAAATATTTTCTGCCGGTTAAGTTTTTGAGGGCTAATTTGTTGTCCTGTGATAAAAAGCCTTCTGTTTCCATCGCTAAAGCTTTCAGGGGAGCATTTGCAACCGGTTGGCACCATTTTTGAGTGAATTGCCAAAAGTCAGATTTTTGCTGAAATTGTGACCCCGGGGCTTAGGGATTTTTTCAAAAAAATATTTTCTGCCGGTTAAGTTTTTGAGGGCTGATTTCTTGTCCTGTGATAAAAAGCCTTCTGTTTCCATCACCAAAGCTTTCAGGGGAGCATTTGCAACCGCTTCGCACCATTTTTGAGTGAATTGCCAAAAGTCAGATTTTTGCTGAAATTGTGACCCGGGGGCTTAGGGATTTTTTCAAAAAAATATTTTCTGCCGATTAGGTTTTTGAGGGCTGATTTCTTGTCCTGTGATAAAAAGCCTTCTGTTTTCATCGCCAAAGCTTTCAGGGGATCATTTGCAAGCTTCTGGCACCATTTTTGAGTGAATTGCCAAAAGTCAGTTTTTTGCTGAAATTGTGACCCCGGGGCTTAGGGATTTTTTCAAAAAAATATTTTCTGCCAGTTAAGTTTTTGAGGGCTGATTCCTTGTCCTGTGATAAAAAGCCTTCTGTTTCCATCGCTAAAGCTTTCAGGGGAGCATTTGCAACCGGTTGGCACCATCTTTGAGTGAATTGCCAAAAGTCAGATTTTTGCTGAAATTGTGACCCCGGGGCTTAGGGATTTTTTCAAAAAAATATTTTCTGCCAGTTAAGTTTTTGAGGGCTGATTTCTTGTCCTGTGATAAAAAGCCTTCTGTTTCGAGTGCCAAACCTTTCAGGAGACCATTTTCAAGCTTTTGGCACAATCTTTGAGTGAATTGCCAAAAGTCAGATTTTTGCTGAAATTGTGACCCCGGGGCTTAGGGATTTTTTCAAAAAAATATTTTCTGCAGGTTAAGTTTTTGAGGGCTGATTTCTTGTCCTGTGATAAAAAGCCTTCTGTTTCCATCACCAAAGCTTTCAGGGGAGCATTTGCAACCGGTTGGCACCATTTTTGAGTGAATTGCCAAAAGTCAGATTTTTGCTGAAATTGTGACCCCGGGGCGTAGGGATTTTTTCAAAAAAATATTTTCTGCCGGTTAAGTTTTTGAGGGCTGATTTCTTGTCCTGTGATAAAAAGCCTTCTGTTTCGAGTGCCAAACCTTTCAGGAGAGCATTTTCAAGCTTTTGGCACCATCTTTGAGTGAATTGCCAAAAGTTAGATTTTTGCTGAAATTGTGACTCCGGGGCTTAGGGATTTTTTCAAAAAAAAATTTTCTGCTGGTTAAGTTTTTGAGGGCTGATTTCTTGTCCTGTGATAAAAGGCCTTCTGTTTCCATCGCCAAACCTTTCAGGGGATCATTTGCAAGCTTCTGGCACCATTTTTGAGTGAATTGCCAAAAGTCAGATTTTCGCTGAAATTGTGACCTTAGGCTTAGGGATTTTTTCAAAAAAATATTTTCTGCCTGTTAAGTTTTTGAGGGCTGATTTCTTCTTCTGTTATAAAAGGCCTTCTGTTTCCATCGCCAAACCTTTCAGGGGATCATTTGCAAGCTTCTGGCACCATTTTTTAGTGAATTGCCAAAAGTCAGATTTTTGCTGAAATTGTGACCCCGGGGCTTAGGGATTTTTTCAAAAAAATATTTTCTGCCGGTTAAGTTTTTGAGGGCTGATTTCTTCTCCTGTGATAAAAAGCCTTCTGTTTCCATCACCAAAGCTTTCAGGGGAGCATTTACAACCGGTTGGCACCATTTTTGAGTGAATTGCCAAAAGTCAAATTTTTGCTGAAATTGTGACCCCGGGGCTTAGGGATTTTTTCAAAAAAATATTTTCTGCTGGTTAAGTTTTTGAGGGCTGATTTCTTGTCCTGTGATAAAAAGCCTTCTGTTTCGAGTGCCAAAACTTTCAGGAGAGCATTTTCAAGCTTTTGGCACCATTTTTGAGTGAATTGCCAAAAGTCAGATTTTTGCTGAAATTGTGACCCCGGGGTTTGGGATTTTTTCAAAAAAATATTTTCTGCCGGTTAAGTTTTTGAGGGCTGATTTCTTGTCCTGTGATAAAAAGCCTTCTGTTTCCATCACCAAAGCTTTCAGGGGAGCATTTGCAACCGCTTCGCACCATTTTTGAGTGAATTGCCAAAAGTCAGATTTTTGCTGAAATTGTGACCCCGGGGCTTTGGGATTTTTTCAAAAAAATATTTTCTGCCGATTAGGTTTTTGAGGGCTGATTTCTTGTCCTGTGATAAAAAGCCTTCTGTTTCCATCGCCAAAGCTTTCAGGGGATCATTTGCAAGCTTCTGGCACCATTTTTGAGTGAATTGCCAAAAGTCAGTTTTTTGCTGAAATTGTGACCCCGGGGTTTAGGGATTTTTTCAAAAAAATATTTTCTGCCGGTTAATTTTTTGAGGGCTGATTTCTTGTCCTGTGATAAAAAGCCTTCTGTTTCCATCACCAAAGCTTTCAGGGGATCATTTGCAAGCTTCTGGCACCATTTTTGAGTGAATTGCCAAAAGTCAGATTTTTGCTGAAATTGTGACCCCGGGGCTTAGGGATTTTTTCAAAAAAATATTTTCTGCCAGTTAAGTTTTTGAGGGCTGATTTCTTGTCCTGTGATAAAAAGCCTTCTGTTTCGAGTGCCAAACCTTTCAGGAGAGCATTTTCAAGCTTTTGGCACAATCTTTGAGTGAATTGCCAAAAGTCAGATTTTTGCTGAAATTGTGACCCCGGGGCTTAGGGATTTTTTCAAAAAAATATTTTCTGCAGGTTAAGTTTTTGAGGGCTGATTTCTTGTCCTGTGATAAAAAGCCTTCTGTTTCCATCACCAAAGCTTTCAGGGGAGCATTTGCAAGTTTCTGGCACCATTTTTGAGTGAATTGCCAAAAGTCAGATTTTTGCTGAAATTGTGACCCCGGGGCGTAGGGATTTTTTCAAAAAAATATTTTCTGCCGGTTAAGTTTTTGAGGGCTGATTTCTTGTCCTGTGATAAAAAGCCTTGTTTCGAGTGCCAAACCTTTCAGGAGAGCATTTTCAAGCTTTTGGCACCATCTTTGAGTGAATTGCCAAAAGTTAGATTTTTGCTGAAATTGTGACTCCGGGGCTTAGGGATTTTTTCAAAAAAATGTTTTCTGCTGGTTAAGTTTTTGAGGGCTGATTTCTTGTCCTGTGATAAAAGGCCTTCTGTTTCCATCGCCAAACCTTTCAGGGGATCATTTGCAAGCTTCTGGCACCATTTTTGAGTGAATTGCCAAAAGTCAGATTTTCGCTGAAATTGTGACCCCGGGGCTTAGGGATTTTTTCAAAAAAATATTTTCTGCCTGTTAAGTTTTTGAGGGCTGATTTCTTCTTCTGTTATAAAAGGCCTTCTGTTTCCATCGCCAAACCTTTCAGGGGATCATTTGCAAGCTTCTGGCACCATTTTTGAGTGAATTGCCAAAAGTCAGATTTTTGCTGAAATTGTGACCCCGGGGCTTAGGGATTTTTTCAAAAAAATATTTTCTGCCGGTTAAGTTTTTGAGGGCTGATTTCTTGTCCTGTGATAAAAAGCCTTCTGTTTCCATCACCAAAGCTTTCAGGGGAGCATTTACAACCGGTTGGCACCATTTTTGAGTGAATTGCCAAAAGTCAGATTTTTGCTGAAATTGTGACCCCGGGGCTTAGGGTTTTTTGTTTAAAAATATATTTTCTGCCGGTTACGTTTTTGAGGGCTGATTTCTTGTCCTGTGATAAAAAGCCTTCTGTTTCGAGTGCCAAACATTTCAGGAGAGCTTTTGCAAGCTTTTGGCACCATTTTTGAGTGAATTGCCAAAAGTCAGATTTTTGCTGAAATTGTGACCCCGGGGCTTTGGGATTTCTTCAAAAAAATATTTTCTGCCGATTAAGTTTTTGAGGGCTGATTTCTTGTCCTGTGATAAAAAGCCTTCTGTTTCCATCGCTAAAGCTTTCAGGGGATCATTTGCAAGCTTCTGGCACCATTTTTGAGTGAACTGCCAAAAGTCAGATTTTTGCTGAAATTGTGACCCCGGGGCTTAGGGATTTTTTTAAAAAAAATTTTTCTGCCAGTTAAGTATTTGAGGGCTGATTTCTTGTCCTGTGATAAAAAGCCTTCTGTTTCGAGTGCCAAACCTTTCAGGAGAGCATTTTCAAGCTTTTGGCACCATCTTTGAGTGAATTGCCAAAAGTCAGATTTTTGCTGAAATTGTGACCCCGGGGCTTAGGGATTTTTTCAAAAAAATATTTTCTGCAGGTTAAGTTTTTGAGGGCTGATTTCTTGTCCTGTGATAAAAAGCCTTCTGTTTCCATCACCAAAGCTTTCAGGGGAGCATTTGCAAGTTTCTGGCACCATTTTTGAGTGAATTGCCAAAAGTCAGATTTTTGCTGAAATTGTGACCCCGGGGCGTAGGGATTTTTTCAAAAAAATATTTTCTGCCGGTTAAGTTTTTGAGGGCTGATTTCTTGTCCTGTGATAAAAAGCCTTCTGTTTCGAGTGCCAAACCTTTCAGGAGAGCATTTTCAAGCTTTTGGCACCATCTTTGAGTGAATTGCCAAAAGTCAGATTTTTGATGAAATTGTGACTCCGGGGCTTAGGGATTTTTTCAAAAAAATATTTTCTGCTGGTTAAGTTTTTGAGGGCTGATTTCTTGTCCTGTGATAAAAGGCCTTCTGTTTCCATCGCCAAACCTTTCAGGGGATCATTTGCAAGCTTCTGGCACCATTTTTGAGTGAATTGCCAAAAGTCAGATTTTCGCTGAAATTGTGACCCCGGGGCTTAGGGATTTTTTCAAAAAAATATTTCCTGCCTGTTAAGTTTTTGAGGGCTGATTTCTTCTTCTGTTATAAAAGGCCTTCTGTTTCCATCGCCAAACCTTTCAGGGGATCATTTGCAAGCTTCTGGCACCATTTTTGAGTGAATTGCCAAAAGTCAGATTTTTGCTGAAATTGTGACCCCGGGGCTTAGGGATTTTTTCAAAAAAATATTTTCTGCCGGTTAAGTTTTTGAGGGCTGATTTCTTGTCCTGTGATAAAAAGCCTTCTGTTTCCATCACCAAAGCTTTCAGGGGAGCATTTACAACCGGTTGGCACCATTTTTGAGTGAATTGCCAAAAGTCAGATTTTTGCTGAAATTGTGACCCCGGGGCTTAGGGTTTTTTGTTTAAAAATATATTTTCTGCCGGTTAAGTTTTTGAGGGCTGATTTCTTGTCCTGTGATAAAAAGCCTTCTGTTTCGAGTGCCAAACATTTCAGGAGAGCTTTTGCAAGCTTTTGGCACCATTTTTGAGTGAATTGCCAAAAGTCAGATTTTTGCTGAAATTGTGACCCCGGGGCTTAGGGATTTTTTAAAAAAAATATTTTCTGCCAGTTAAGTTTTTGAGGGCTGATTTCTTGTCCTGTGATAAAAAGCCTTCTGTTTCCATCACCAAAGCTTTCAGGGGAGCATTTGCAACCGCTTCGCACCATTTTTGATTGAATTGCCAAAAGTCAGATTTTTGCTGAAATTGTGACCCCGGGGCTTTGGGATTTCTTCAAAAAAATATTTTCTGCCGATTAAGTTTTTGAGGGCTGATTTCTTGTCCTGTGATAAAAAGCCTTCTGTTTCCATCGCTAAAGCTTTCAGGGGATCATTTGCAAGCTTCTGGCACCATTTTTGAGTGAACTGCCAAAAGTCAGATTTTTGCTGAAATTGTGACCCCGGGGCTTAGGGATTTTTTTAAAAAAAATTTTTCTGCCAGTTAAGTATTTGAGGGCTGATTTCTTGTCCTGTGATAAAAAGCCTTCTGTTTCGAGTGCCAAACCTTTCAGGAGAGCATTTTCAAGCTTTTGGCACCATCTTTGAGTGAATTGCCAAAAGTCAGATTTTTGCTGAAATTGTGACCCCGGGGCTTAGGGATTTTTTCAAAAAAATATTTTCTGCCGGTTAAGTTTTTGAGGGATGATTTCTTGTCCTGTGATAAAAAGCCTTCTGTATCGAGTGCCAAACCTTTCAGGAGAGCATTTGCAAGCTTCTGGCACCATTTTTGAGTAAATTGCCAAAAGTCAGATTTTTGCTGAAATTGTGACCCCGGGGCTTAGGGATTTTTTTAAAAAAATATTTTCTGCCGGTTAAGTTTTTGAGGGCTGATTTCTTGTCCTGTGATAAAAAGCCTTCTGTTTCCATCACCAAAGCTTTCAGGGGAGCATTTACAACCGGTTGGCACCATTTTTGAGTGAATTGCCAAAAGTCAGATTTTTGCTGAAATTGTGACCCCGGGGCTTAGGGATTTTTTCAAAAAAATATTTTCTGCTGGTTAAGTTTTTGAGGGCTGGTTTCTTGTCCTGTGATAAAAAGCCTTCTGTTTCGAGTGCCAAACCTTTCAGGAGAGCATTTTCAATCTTTTGGCACCATTTTTGAGTGAATTGCCAAAAGTCAGATTTTTGCTGAAATTGTGACCCCGGGGTTTGGGATTTTTTCAAAAAAATATGTTCTGCCGGTTAAGTTTTTGAGGGCTGATTTCTTGTCCTGTGATAAAAAGCCTTCTGTTTCCATCACCAAAGCTTTCAGGGGAGCATTTGCAACCGCTTCGCACCATTTTTGAGTGAATTGCCAAAAGTCAGATTTTTGCTGAAATTGTGACCCCGGGGCTTTGGGATTTTTTCAAAAAAATATTTTCTGCCGATTAAGTTTTTGAGGGCTGATTTTTTGTCCTGTGATAAAAAGCCTTCTGTTTCCATCACCAAAGCTTTCAGGGGAGCATTTGCAAGCTTCTGGCACCATTTTTGAGTGAATTGCCAAAAGTCAGATTTTTGCTGAAATTGTGACCCCGGGGCTTAGGGATTTTTTTAAAAAAATATTTTCTGCCGCTTAAGTTTTTGAGGGCTGATTTCTTGTCCTGTGATAAAAAGCCTTCTGTTTCCCTCGCCAAAGCTTTCAGGGGATCATTTGCAAGCTTCTGGCACCATTTTTGAGTGAATTGCCAAAAGTCAGATTTTTGCTGAAATTGTGACCCCGGGGCTTAGGGATTTTTTCAAAAAAATATTTTCTGCCGGTTAAGTTTTTGAGGGCTGATTTCTTGTCCTGTGATAAAAAGCCTTCTGTTTCCATCACCAAAGCTTTCAGGGGAGCATTTGCAACCGCTTCGCACCATTTTTGAGTGAATTGCCAAAAGTCAGATTTTTGCTGAAATTGTGACCCCGGGGCTTAGGGATTTTTTCAAAAAAATATTTTCTGCTGATTAGGTTTTTGAGGGCTGATTTCTTGTCCTGTGATAAAAAGCCTTCTGTTTCCATCACCAAAGCTTTCAGGGGAGCATTTGCAACCGCTTCGCACCATTTTTGAGTGAATTGCCAAAAGTCAGATTTTTGCTGAAATTGTGACCCCGGGGCTTTGGGATTTTTTTAAAAAAATATTTTCTGCCGGTTAATTTCTTGAGGGCTGATTTCTTGTCCTGTGATAAAAAGCCTTCTGTTTCCATCGCCAAAGCTTTCAGGGGAGCATTTGCAACCGGTTGGCACCATTTTTGAGTGAATTGCCAAAAGTCAGATTTTTGCTGAAATTGTGACCCCGGGGCTTAGGGATTTTTTCAAAAAAATATTTTTTCCCGGTTAAGTTTTTGAGGGCTGATTTCTTGTCCTGTGATTAAAAGCCTTCTGTTTCGAGTGCCAAACCTTTCAGGAGAGCATTTTGAAGCTTTTGGCACCATCTTTGAGTGAATTGCCAAAAGTCAGATTTTTGCTGAAATTGTGACCCTGGGGCTTAGGGATTTTTTCAAAAAAATATTTTCTCCCGGTTAAGTTTTTGAGGGCTAATTTCTTGTCCTGTGATAAAAAGCCTTCTGTTTCCATCACCAAAGCTTTCAGGGGAGCATTTACAACTGGTTGGCACCATTTTTGAGTGAATTTCCAAAAGTCAGATTTTTGCTGAAATTGTGACCCTGGGGCTTAGGGATTTTTTTAAAAAAATATTTTCTGCCGGTTAAGTTTTTGAGGGCTGATTTCTTGTCCTGTGATAAAAAGCCTTCTGTTTCCATCACCAAAGCTTTCAGGGGAGCATTTGCAAGCTTCTGGCACCATTTTTGAGTGAATTGCCAAAAGTCAGATTTTTGCTGAAATTGTGACCTCGGGGCTTAGGGATTTTTTCAAAAAAATATTTTCTGCCGGTTAAGTTTTTGAGGGCTGATTTCTTGTCCTGTGATAAAAAGCCTTCTGTTTCCCTCGCCAAAGCTTTCAGGGGATCATTTGCAAGCTTCTGGCACCATTTTTGAGTGAATTGCGAAAAGTCAGATTTTTGCTGAAATTGTGACCCCGGGGTTTGGGATTTTTTCAAAAAAATATGTTCTGCCGGTTAAGTTTTTGAGGGCTGATTTCTTGTCCTGTGATAAAAAGCCTTCTGTTTCCATCACCAAAGCTTTCAGGGGAGCATTTGCAACCGCTTCGCACCATTTTTGAGTGAATTGCCAAAAGTCAGATTTTTGCTGAAATTGTGACCCCGGGGCTTTGGGATTTTTTCAAAAAAATATTTTCTGCCGATTAAGTTTTTGAGGGCTGATTTTTTGTCCTGTGATAAAAAGCCTTCTGTTTCCATCACCAAAGCTTTCAGGGGATCATTTGCAAGCTTCTGGCACCATTTTTGAGTGAATTGCCAAAAGTCAGATTTTTGCTGAAATTGTGACCCCGGGGCTTAGGGATTTTTTCAAAAAAATATTTTCTGCCGGTTAAGTTTTTGAGGGCTGATTTCTTGTCCTGTGATAAAAAGCCTTCTGTTTCCATCACCAAAGCTTTCAGGGGAGCATTTGCAACCGCTTCGCACCATTTTTGAGTGAATTGCCAAAAGTCAGATTTTTGCTGAAATTGTGACCCCGGGGCTTAGGGATTTTTTCAAAAAAATATTTTCTGCTGATTAGGTTTTTGAGGGCTGATTTCTTGTCCTGTGATAAAAAGCCTTCTGTTTCCATCACCAAAGCTTTCAGGGGAGCATTTGCAACCGCTTCGCACCATTTTTGAGTGAATTGCCAAAAGTCAGATTTTTGCTGAAATTGTGACCCCGGGGCTTTGGGATTTTTTTAAAAAAATATTTTCTGCCGGTTAATTTCTTGAGGGCTGATTTCTTGTCCTGTGATAAAAAGCCTTCTGTTTCCATCGCCAAAGCTTTCAGGAGAGCATTTTGAAGCTTTTGGCACCATCTTTGAGTGAATTGCCAAAAGTCAGATTTTTGCTGAAATTGTGACCCTGGGGCTTAGGGATTTTTTCAAAAAAATATTTTCTCCCGGTTAAGTTTTTGAGGGCTAATTTCTTGTCCTGTGATAAAAAGCCTTCTGTTTCCATCACCAAAGCTTTCAGGGGAGCATTTACAACTGGTTGGCACCATTTTTGAGTGAATTTCCAAAAGTCAGATTTTTGCTGAAATTGTGACCCTGGGGCTTAGGGATTTTTTTAAAAAAATATTTTCTGCCGGTTAAGTTTTTGAGGGCTGATTTCTTGTCCTGTGATAAAAAGCCTCTGTTTCCATCACCAAAGCTTTCAGGGGAGCATTTGCAAGCTTCTGGCACCATTTTTGAGTGAATTGCCAAAAGTCAGATTTTTGCTGAAATTGTGACCCCGGGGCTTAGGGATTTTTTTAAAAAAATATTTTCTGCCGGTTAAGTTTTTGAGGGCTGATTTCTTGTCCTGTGATAAAAAGCCTTCTGTTTCCCTCGCCAAAGCTTTCAGGGGATCATTTGCAAGCTTCTGGCACCATTTTTGAGTGAATTGCCAAAAGTCAGATTTTTGCTGAAATTGTGACCCCGGGGCTTAGGGATTTTTTCAAAAAAATATTTTCTGCCGGTTAAGTTTTTGAGGGCTGATTTCTTGTCCTGTGATAAAAAGCCTTCTGTTTCCATCACCAAAGCTTTCAGGGGAGCATTTGCAACCGCTTCACACCATTTTTGAGTGAATTGCCAAAAGTCAGATTTTTGCTGAAATTGTGACCCCGGGGCTTAGGGATTTTTTCAAAAAAATATTTTCTGCCGATTAGGTTTTTGAGGGCTGATTTCTTGTCCTGTGATAAAAAGCCTTCTGTTTCCATCACCAAAGCTTTCAGGGGAGCATTTGCAACCGCTTCGCACCATTTTTGAGTGAATTGCCAAAAGTCAGATTTTTGCTGAAATTGTGACCCCGGGGCTTTGGGATTTTTTTAAAAAAATATTTTCTGCCGGTTAATTTCTTGAGGGCTGATTTCTTGTCCTGTGATAAAAAGCCTTCTCTTTCCATCGCCAAAGCTTTCAGGGGAGCATTTACAACCGGTTGGCACCATTTTTGAGTGAATTGCCAAAAGTCAGATTTTTGCTGAAATTGTGACCCCGGGGCTTAGGGATTTTTTCAAAAAAATATTTTCTGCCGGTTAAGTTTTTGAGGGCTGATTTCTTGTCCTGTGATAAAAAGCCTTCTGTTTCGAGTGCCAAACCTTTCAGGAGAGCATTTGCAAGCTTTTGGCACCATTTTTGAGTGAATTGCCAAAAGTCAGATTTTTGCTGAAATTGTGACCCCGGGGCTTAGGGATTTTTTAAAAAAAATATTTTTTCCCGGTTAAGTTTTTGAGGGCTGATTTCTTGTCCTGTGATAAAAAGCCTTCTGTTTCCATCACCAAAGCTTTCAGAGGAGCATTTGCAACCGGTTGGCACCATTTTTGAGTGAATTGCCAAAAGTCAGATTTTTGCTGAAATTGTGACCCTGGGGCTTAGGGATTTTTTTAAAAAAATATTTTTTCCCGGTTAAGTTTTTGAGGGCTGATTTCTTGTCCTGTGATAAAAAGCCTTCTGTTTCGAGTGCCAAACCTTTCAGGAGAGCATTTTGAAGCTTTTGGCACCATCTTTGAGTGAATTGCCAAAAGTCAGATTTTTGCTGAAATTGTGACCCTGGGGCTTAGGGATTTTTTCAAAAAAATATTTTCTCCCGGTTAAGTTTTTGAGGGCTAATTTCTTGTCCTGTGATAAAAAGCCTTCTGTTTCCATCACCAAAGCTTTCAGGGGAGCATTTACAACTGGTTGGCACCATTTTTGAGTGAATTTCCAAAAGTCAGATTTTTGCTGAAATTGTGACCCTGGGGCTTAGGGATTTTTTTAAAAAAATATTTTCTGCCGGTTAAGTTTTTGAGGGCTGATTTCTTGTCCTGTTATAAAAGGCCTTCTTTTTCCATCACCAAAGCTTTCAGGGGAGCATTTGCAAGCTTCTGGCACGATTTTTGAGTGAATTGCCAAAAGTCAGATTTTTGCTGAAATTGTGACCCCGGGGCTTAGGGATTTTTTCAAAAAAATATTTTCTGCCGGTTAAGTTTTTGAGGGCTGATTTCTTGTCCTGTGATAAAAAGCCTTCTGTTTCCATCACCAAAGCTTTCAGGGGAGCATTTGCAACCGGTTGGCACCATTTTTGAGTGAATTGCCAAAAGTCAGTTTTTTGCTGAAATTGTGACCCCGGGGTTTAGGGATTTTTTTAAAAAAATATTTTCTGCCGGTTAATTTCTTGAGGGCTGATTTCTTGTCCTGTGATAAAAAGCCTTCTGTTTCCATCACCAAAGCTTTCAGGGGAGCATTGACAACCGCTTCGCACCATTTTTGAGTGAATTGCCAAAAGTCAGATTTTTGCTGAAATTGTGACCCCGGGGCTTTGGGATTTTTTTAAAAAAATATTTTCTGCCGGTTAAGTTTTTGAGGGCTGATTTCTTGTCCTGTGATAAAAAGCCTTCTCTTTCCATCACCAAAGCTTTCAGGGGACCATTTGCAACCGGTTGGCACCATTTTTGAGTGAATTGCCAAAAGTCAGATTTTTGCTGAAATTGTGACCCCGGGGCTTAGGGATTTTTTCAAAAAAATATTTTTTCCCGGTTAAGTTTTTGAGGGCTGATTTCTTGTCCTGTGATAAAAAGCCTTCTGTTTCGAGTGCCAAACCTTTCAGGAGAGCATTTTGAAGCTTTTGGCACCATCTTTGAGTGAATTGCCAAAAGTCTGATTTTTGCTGAAATTGTGACCCCGGGGCTTAGGGATTTTTTCAAAAAAATATTTTCTGCAGGTTAAGTTTTTGAGGGCTGATTTCTTCTCCTGTAATAAAAAGCCTTCTGTTTCCAACGCCAAAGCTTTCAGGGGAGCATTTGAAACTAGTTGGCACCATTTTTGAGTGAATTGCCGAAAGTCAGATTTTTGCTGAAATTGTGACCCCGGGGCTTAGAGATTTTTTCAAAAAAATCTTTTTCGCCGGTTTAGTTGTTGAGGGCTGATTTCTTGTCCTGTGATAAAAAGCCTTCTGTTTCCATCGCCAAAGCTTTCAGGGGATCATTTGCAAGCTTCTGGCACCATTTTTGAGTCAATTGCCAAAAGTCAAATTTTTGCTGAAATTGTGACCCCGGGGCTTAGGGATTTTTTCAAAAAAATATTTTCTGCCGGTTAAGTTTTTGAGGGCTGATTTCTTGTCCTGTGATAAAAAGCCTTGTGTTTCGAGTGCCAAACTTTTCAGGGGAGCATTTTGAAGCTCTTGGCACCATTTTTGATAGAACTGCCAAAAGTCAGATTTTAACTGAAATTGTGACCCTGGGGCTTTGGGATTTTTTCAAAAAAATATTTTCTGCCGGATTAAGTTTTTGAGGGCTGATTTCTTGTCCTGTTATAAAAGGCCTTCTGTTTCCATTGCCAAAGCTTTCAGGGGATCATTTGCAAGCTTCTGGCACCATTTTTGAGTGAATTGCCAAAAGTCAGATTTTTGCTGAAATTGTGACCCCGGGGATTAGGGATTTTTTCAAAAAAATATTTTCTGCCGGTTAAGTTTTTGAGGGCTGATTTCTTGTCCTGTGATAAAAAGCCTTCTGTTTCAAGTGCGAAACCTTTCAGGAGAGCATTTGCAAGCTTTTGGCACCATTTTTGAGTGAACTGCCAAAAGTCAGATTTTTACTGAAATTGTGACCCCGGGGCTTTGGGATTTTTTCAAAAAATATTTTCTGCCGATTAAGTTTTTGAGGGCTGATTTCTTGTCCTGTTATAAAAGGCCTTCTGTGTCCATCGCCAAAGCTTTCAGGGGATCATTTGCAAGCTTCTGGTACCATTTTTGAGTGAATTGCCAAAAGTCAGTTTTTTGCTGAAATTATAACCCCGGGGCTTAGGGATTTTTTCAAAAAAATATTTTCTGCCGGTTAAGTTTTTGAGGGCTGATTTCTTGTCCTGTGATAAAAAGCCTTCTGTTTCCATCGCCAAAGCATTCAGGGGATCATTTTCAAGCTTCTGGCACCATTTTTGAGTGAATTGCCAAAAGTCAGATTTTTGCTGAAATTGTGGCCCCGGGGCTTAGGGATTTTTTCAAAAAAATATTTTCTGCCGATTAAGTTTTTGAGGGCTGATTTCTTGTCCTGTAATAAAAATCCTTCTGTTTCGATCACCAAAGCTTTCAGGGGGGCATTTGCAACCGCTTCGCACCATTTTTGAGTGAATTGCGAAAAGTCAGATTTTTGCTGAAATTGTGACCCCGGGGATATGGGATTTTTTCAAAAAAATATTTTCTGCCGGTTAAGTTTTTGAGGGCTGATTTCTTGTCCTGTGATAAAAAGCCTTCTGTTTCCATCACCAAAGCTTTCAGGGGACCATTTACAACCGGTTGGCACCATTTTTGAGTGAATTGCCAAAAGTCAGATTTTTGCTGAAATCGTGACCCTGGGGCTTAGGGATTTTTTCAAAAAAACATTTTCTGCCGGTTTAAGTTTTTGAGGGCTGATTTCTTGTCCTGTGATAAAAAGCCTTCTGTTTCCATCGCCAAAGCTTTCAGGGGAGCATTTGCAAGCTTCTGGCACCATTTTTGAGTGAATTGCCAAAAGTCAGATTTTTGCTGAAATTGTGACCCCGGGGCTTAGGACCTTTTTCAAAAAAATATTTTCTGCCGGTTAAGTTTTTGAGGGCTGATTTCTTGTCCTGTTATAAAAGGCCTTCTGTTTCCATTGCCAAAGCTTTCAGGGGATCATTTGCAAGCTTCTGGCACCATTTTTGAGTGAATTGCCAAAAGTCAGATTTTGCTGAAATTGTGACCCCGGGGATTAGGGATTTTTTCAAAAAAATATTTTCTGCCGGTTAAGTTTTTGAGGGCTGATTTCTTGTCCTGTGATAAAAAGCCTTCTGTTTCAAGTGCGAAACCTTTCAGGAGAGCATTTGCAAGCTTTTGGCACCATTTTTGAGTGAACTGCCAAAAGTCAGATTTTTACTGAAATTGTGACCCCGGGGCTTTGGGATTTTTTCAAAAAAATATTTTCTGCCGATTAAGTTTTTGAGGGCTGATTTCTTGTCCTGTTATAAAAGGCCTTCTGTGTCCATCGCCAAAGCTTTCAGGGGATCATTTGCAAGCTTCTGGTACCATTTTTGAGTGAATTGCCAAAAGTCAGTTTTTTGCTGAAATTATAACCCCGGGGCTTAGGGATTTTTTCAAAAAAATATTTTCTGCCGGTTAAGTTTTTGAGGGCTGATTTCTTGTCCTGTGATAAAAAGCCTTCTGTTTCCATCGCCAAAGCATTCAGGGGATCATTTTCAAGCTTCTGGCACCATTTTTGAGTGAATTGCCAAAAGTCAGATTTTTGCTGAAATTGTGGCCCCGGGGCTTAGGGATTTTTTCAAAAAAATATTTTCTGCCGATTAAGTTTTTGAGGGCTGATTTCTTGTCCTGTAATAAAAATCCTTCTGTTTCGATCACCAAAGCTTTCAGGGGGGCATTTGCAACCGCTTCGCACCATTTTTGAGTGAATTGCGAAAAGTCAGATTTTTGCTGAAATTGTGACCCCGGGGATATGGGATTTTTTCAAAAAAATATTTTCTGCCGGTTAAGTTTTTGAGGGCTGATTTCTTGTCCTGTGATAAAAAGCCTTCTGTTTCCATCACCAAAGCTTTCAGGGGACCATTTACAACCGGTTGGCACCATTTTTGAGTGAATTGCCAAAAGTCAGATTTTTGCTGAAATCGTGACCCCGGGGCTTAGGACCTTTTTCAAAAAAATATTTTCTGCCGGTTAAGTTTTTGAGGGCTGATTTCTTGTCCTGTGATAAAAAGCCTTCTGTTTCGAGTGCCAAACTTTTCAGGGGAGCATTTTTAAGCTCTTGGCACCATATTTGAGAGAACTGCCAAAAGTCAGATTTTTACTGAAATTGTGACCCCGGGGCATTGGGATTTTTTCAAAAAAAATATTTTCTGCCGATTCAGTTTTTGAGGGCTGATTTCTTGTCCTGTTATAAAAGGCCTTCTGTTTCCATCGCCAAAGCTTTCATGGGATCATTTGCAAGCTTCTGGCACCATTTTTGAGTGAATTGCCAAAAGTCAGATTTTTGCTGAAATTGTGACCCCGGGGCTTAGGGATTTTTTCAAAAAAATATTTTCTGCCGATTAAGTTTTTGAGGGCTGATTTCTTGTCCTGTTATAAAAGGCCTTCTGTTTCCATTGCCAAAGCTTTCAGGGGATCATTTGCAAGCTTCTGGCACCATTTTTGAGTGAATTGCCAAAAGTCAGATTTTTGCTGAAATTGTGACCCCGGGGATTAGGGATTTTTTCAAAAAAATATTTTCTGCCGGTTAAGTTTTTGAGGGCTGATTTCTTGTCCTGTGATAAAAAGCCTTCTGTTTCAAGTGCGAAACCTTTCAGGAGAGCATTTGCAAGCTTTTGGCACCATTTTTGAGTGAACTGCCAAAAGTCAGATTTTTACTGAAATTGTGACCCCGGGGCTTTGGGATTTTTTCAAAAAAATATTTTCTGCCGATTAAGTTTTTGAGGGCTGATTTCTTGTCCTGTTATAAAAGGCCTTCTGTGTCCATCGCCAAAGCTTTCAGGGGATCATTTGCAAGCTTCTGGTACCATTTTTGAGTGAATTGCCAAAAGTCAGTTTTTTGCTGAAATTATAACCCCGGGGCTTAGGGATTTTTTCAAAAAAATATTTTCTGCCGGTTAAGTTTTTGAGGGCTGATTTCTTGTCCTGTGATAAAAAGCCTTCTGTTTCCATCGCAAAAGCATTCAGGGGATCATTTTCAAGCTTCTGGCACCATTTTTGAGTGAATTGCCAAAAGTCAGATTTTTGCTGAAATTGTGGCCCCGGGGCTTAGGGATTTTTTCAAAAAAATATTTTCTGCCGATTAAGTTTTTGAGGGCTGATTTCTTGTCCTGTAATAAAAATCCTTCTGTTTCGATCACCAAAGCTTTCAGGGGGGCATTTGCAACCGCTTCGCACCATTTTTGAGTGAATTGCGAAAAGTCAGATTTTTGCTGAAATTGTGACCCCGGGGATATGGGATTTTTTCAAAAAAATATTTTCTGCCGGTTAAGTTTTTGAGGGCTGATTTCTTGTCCTGTGATAAAAAGCCTTCTGTTTCCATCACCAAAGCTTTCAGGGGACCATTTACAACCGGTTGGCACCATTTTTGAGTGAATTGCCAAAAGTCAGATTTTTGCTGAAATCGTGACCCCGGGGCTTAGGGATTTTTTCAAAAAAACATTTTCTGCCGGTTAAGTTTTTGAGGGCTGATTTCTTGTCCTGTGATAAAAAGCCTTCTGTTTCCATCGCCAAAGCTTTCAGGGGAGCATTTGCAAGCTTCTGGCACCATTTTTGAGTGAATTGCCAAAAGTCAGATTTTTGCTGAAATTGTGACCCCGGGGCTTAGGACCTTTTTCAAAAAAATATTTTCTGCCGGTTAAGTTTTTGAGGGCTGATTTCTTGTCCTGTTATAAAAGGCCTTCTGTTTCCATTGCCAAAGCTTTCAGGGGATCATTTGCAAGCTTCTGGCACCATTTTTGAGTGAATTGCCAAAAGTCAGATTTTTGCTGAAATTGTGACCCCGGGGATTAGGGATTTTTTCAAAAAAATATTTTCTGCCGGTTAAGTTTTTGAGGGCTGATTTCTTGTCCTGTGATAAAAAGCCTTCTGTTTCAAGTGCGAAACCTTTCAGGAGAGCATTTGCAAGCTTTTGGCACCATTTTTGAGTGAACTGCCAAAAGTCAGATTTTTACTGAAATTGTGACCCCGGGGCTTTGGGATTTTTTCAAAAAAATATTTTCTGCCGATTAAGTTTTTGAGGGCTGATTTCTTGTCCTGTTATAAAAGGCCTTCTGTGTCCATCGCCAAAGCTTTCAGGGGATCATTTGCAAGCTTCTGGTACCATTTTTGAGTGAATTGCCAAAAGTCAGTTTTTTGCTGAAATTGTGACCCCGGGGATTAGGGATTTTTTCAAAAAAATATTTTCTGCCGGTTAAGTTTTTGAGGGCTGATTTCTTGTCCTGTGATAAAAAGCCTTCTGTTTCAAGTGCGAAACCTTTCAGGAGAGCATTTGCAAGCTTTTGGCACCATTTTTGAGTGAACTGCCAAAAGTCAGATTTTTACTGAAATTGTGACCCCGGGGCTTTGGGATTTTTTCAAAAAAATATTTTCTGCCGATTAAGTTTTTGAGGGCTGATTTCTTGTCCTGTTATAAAAGGCCTTCTGTGTCCATCGCCAAAGCTTTCAGGGGATCATTTGCAAGCTTCTGGTACCATTTTTGAGTGAATTGCCAAAAGTCAGTTTTTTGCTGAAATTATAACCCCGGGGCTTAGGGATTTTTTCAAAAAAATATTTTCTGCCGGTTAAGTTTTTGAGGGCTGATTTCTTGTCCTGTGATAAAAAGCCTTCTGTTTCCATCGCAAAAGCATTCAGGGGATCATTTTCAAGCTTCTGGCACCATTTTTGAGTGAATTGCCAAAAGTCAGATTTTTGCTGAAATTGTGGCCCCGGGGCTTAGGGATTTTTTCAAAAAAATATTTTCTGCCGATTAAGTTTTTGAGGGCTGATTTCTTGTCCTGTAATAAAAATCCTTCTGTTTCGATCACCAAAGCTTTCAGGGGGGCATTTGCAACCGCTTCGCACCATTTTTGAGTGAATTGCGAAAAGTCAGATTTTTGCTGAAATTGTGACCCCGGGGATATGGGATTTTTTCAAAAAATATTTTCTGCCGGTTAAGTTTTTGAGGGCTGATTTCTTGTCCTGTGATAAAAAGCCTTCTGTTTCCATCACCAAAGCTTTCAGGGGACCATTTACAACCGGTTGGCACCATTTTTGAGTGAATTGCCAAAAGTCAGATTTTTGCTGAAATCGTGACCCTGGGGCTTAGGGATTTTTTCAAAAAAACATTTTCTGCCGGTTAAGTTTTTGAGGGCTGATTTCTTGTCCTGTGATAAAAAGCCTTCTGTTTCCATCGCCAAAGCTTTCAGGGGAGCATTTGCAAGCTTCTGGCACCATTTTTGAGTGAATTGCCAAAAGTCAGATTTTTGCTGAAATTGTGACCCCGGGGCTTAGGACCTTTTTCAAAAAAATATTTTCTGCCGGTTAAGTTTTTGAGGGCTGATTTCTTGTCCTGTTATAAAAGGCCTTCTGTTTCCATTGCCAAAGCTTTCAGGGGATCATTTGCAAGCTTCTGGCACCATTTTTGAGTGAATTGCCAAAAGTCAGATTTTTGCTGAAATTGTGACCCCGGGGATTAGGGATTTTTTCAAAAAAATATTTTCTGCCGGTTAAGTTTTTGAGGGCTGATTTCTTGTCCTGTGATAAAAAGCCTTCTGTTTCCATCACCAAAGCTTTCAGGGGATCATTTGCAAGCTTCTGGCACCATTTTTGAGTGAATTGCCAAAAGTCAGATTTTTGCTGAAATTGTGACCCCTTGGCTTAGGACCTTTTTCAAAAAAATATTTTCTGCCAGTTAAGTTTTTGAGGGCTGATTTCTTGTCCTGTGATAAAAAGCCTTCTGTTTCCATCACCAAAGCTTTCAGGGGAGCATTTGCAACCGGTTGGCACCATTTTTGAGTGAATTGCCAAAAGTCAGATTTTTGCTGAAATTGTGACCCCGGGGCTTAGGGATTTTTTCAAAAAAATATTTTCTGCCGGTTAAGTTTTTGAGGGCTGATTTCTTGTCCTGTGATAAAAAGCCTTCTGTTTCCATCGCCAAAGCTTTCAGGGGATCATTTGCAAGCTTATGGCACCATTTTTGAGTGAATTGCCAAAAGTCAGATTTTTGCTGAAATTGTGACCCCGGGGCTTAGGGATTTTTTTAAAAAAATATTTTCTGCCGGTTAAGTTTTTGAGGGCTGATTTCTTGTCCTGTGATAAAAAGCCTTCTGTTTCCATCACCAAAGCTTTCAGGGGTGCATTTGCAACCGCTTCGCACCATTTTTGAGTGAATTGCCAAAAGTCAGATTTTTGCTGAAATTGTGACCCCGGGGCTTAGGGATTTTTTCAAAAAAATATTTTCTGCCGGTTAAGTTTTTGAGGGCTGATTTCTTGTCCTGTGATAAAAAGCCTTCTGTTTCCATCACCAAAGCTTTCAGGGGATCATTTGCAAGCTTCTGGCACCATTTTTGAGTGAATTGCCAAAAGTCAGATTTTTGCTGAAATTGTGACCCCGGGGCTTAGGGATTTTTTCAAAAAAATATTTTCTGCCGGTTAAGTTTTTGAGGGCTGATTTCTTGTCCTGTGATAAAAAGCCTTCTGTTTCCATCACCAAAGCTTTCAGGGGAGCATTTGCAACCGGTTGGCACCATTTTTGAGTGAATTGCCAGAAGTCAGATTTTTGCTGAAATTGTGACCCCGGGGCTTAGGGATTTTTTCAAAAAAATATTTTCTGCCGGTTAAGTTTTTGAGGGCTGATTTCTTGTCCTGTGATAAAAATCCTTCTGTTTCCATCACCAAAGCTTTCAGGGGATCATTTGCAAGCTTCTGGCACCATTTTTGAGTGAATTGCCAAAAGTCAGATTTTTGCTGAAATTGTGACCCCTTGGCTTAGGACCTTTTTCAAAAAAATATTTTCTGCCAGTTAAGTTTTTGAGGGCTGATTTCTTGTCCTGTGATAAAAAGCCTTCTGTTTCCATCACCAAAGCTTTCAGGGGAGCATTTGCAACCGGTTGGCACCATTTTTGAGTGAATTGCCAAAAGTCAGATTTTCGCTGAAATTGTGACCCCGGGGCTTAGGGATTTTTTCAAAAAAATATTTTCTGCCGGTTAAGTTTTTGAGGGCTGATTTCTTGTCCTGTGATAAAAGCCTTCTGTTTCCATCGCCAAAGCTTTCAGGGGATCATTTGCAAGCTTATGGCACCATTTTTGAGTGAATTGCCACAAGTCAGATTTTTGCTGAAATTGTGACCCCGGGGCTTAGGGATTTTTTTAAAAAAATATTTTCTGCCGGTTAAGTTTTTGAGGGCTGATTTCTTGTCCTGTGATAAAAAGCCTTCTGTTTCCATCACCAAAGCTTTCAGGGGAGCATTTGCAACCGGTTGGCACCATTTTTGAGTGAATTGCCAAAAGTCAGTTTTTTGCTGAAATTGTGACCCCGGGGTTTAGGGATTTTTTAAAAAAAATATTTTCTGCCGGTTAATTTCTTGAGGGCTGATTTCTTGTCCTGTGATAAAAAGCCTTCTGTTTCCATCACCAAAGCTTTCAGGGGAGCATTGACAACCGCTTCGCACCATTTTTGAGTGAATTGCCAAAAGTCAGATTTTTGCTGAAATTGTGACCCCGGGGCTTTGGGATTTTTTTAAAAAAATATTTTCTGCCGGTTAAGTTTTTGAGGGCTGATTTCTTGTCCTGTGATAAAAAGCCTTCTCTTTCCATCACCAAAGCTTTCAGGGGACCATTTGCAACCGGTTGGCACCATTTTTGAGTGAATTGCCAAAAGTCAGATTTTTGCTGAAATTGTGACCCCGGGGCTTAGGGATTTTTTCAAAAAAATATTTTTTCCCGGTTAAGTTTTTGAGGGCTGATTTCTTGTCCTGTGATAAAAAGCCTTCTGTTTCGAGTGCCAAACCTTTCAGGAGAGCATTTTGAAGCTTTTGGCACCATCTTTGAGTGAATTGCCAAAAGTCTGATTTTTGCTGAAATTGTGACCCCGGGGCTTAGGGATTTTTTCAAAAAAATATTTTCTGCAGGTTAAGTTTTTGAGGGCTGATTTCTTCTCCTGTAATAAAAAGCCTTCTGTTTCCAACGCCAAAGCTTTCAGGGGAGCATTTGAAACTAGTTGGCACCATTTTTGAGTGAATTGCCGAAAGTCAGATTTTTGCTGAAATTGTGACCCCGGGGCTTAGAGATTTTTTCAAAAAAATCTTTTTCGCCGGTTTAGTTGTTGAGGGCTGATTTCTTGTCCTGTGATAAAAAGCCTTCTGTTTCCATCGCCAAAGCTTTCAGGGGATCATTTGCAAGCTTCTGGCACCATTTTTGAGTCAATTGCCAAAAGTCAAATTTTTGCTGAAATTGTGACCCCGGGGCTTAGGGATTTTTTCAAAAAAATATTTTCTGCCGGTTAAGTTTTTGAGGGCTGATTTCTTGTCCTGTGATAAAAAGCCTTGTGTTTCGAGTGCCAAACTTTTCAGGGGAGCATTTTGAAGCTCTTGGCACCATTTTTGATAGAACTGCCAAAAGTCAGATTTTAACTGAAATTGTGACCCTGGGGCTTTGGGATTTTTTCAAAAAAATATTTTCTGCCGATTAAGTTTTTGAGGGCTGATTTCTTGTCCTGTTATAAAAGGCCTTCTGTTTCCATTGCCAAAGCTTTCAGGGGATCATTTGCAAGCTTCTGGCACCATTTTTGAGTGAATTGCCAAAAGTCAGATTTTTGCTGAAATTGTGACCCCGGGGATTAGGGATTTTTTCAAAAAAATATTTTCTGCCGGTTAAGTTTTTGAGGGCTGATTTCTTGTCCTGTGATAAAAAGCCTTCTGTTTCAAGTGCGAAACCTTTCAGGAGAGCATTTGCAAGCTTTTGGCACCATTTTTGAGTGAACTGCCAAAAGTCAGATTTTTACTGAAATTGTGACCCCGGGGCTTTGGGATTTTTTCAAAAAAATATTTTCTGCCGATTAAGTTTTTGAGGGCTGATTTCTTGTCCTGTTATAAAAGGCCTTCTGTGTCCATCGCCAAAGCTTTCAGGGGATCATTTGCAAGCTTCTGGTACCATTTTTGAGTGAATTGCCAAAAGTCAGTTTTTTGCTGAAATTATAACCCCGGGGCTTAGGGATTTTTTCAAAAAAATATTTTCTGCCGGTTAAGTTTTTGAGGGCTGATTTCTTGTCCTGTGATAAAAAGCCTTCTGTTTCCATCGCCAAAGCATTCAGGGGATCATTTTCAAGCTTCTGGCACCATTTTTGAGTGAATTGCCAAAAGTCAGATTTTTGCTGAAATTGTGGCCCCGGGGCTTAGGGATTTTTTCAAAAAAATATTTTCTGCCGATTAAGTTTTTGAGGGCTGATTTCTTGTCCTGTAATAAAAATCCTTCTGTTTCGATCACCAAAGCTTTCAGGGGGGCATTTGCAACCGCTTCGCACCATTTTTGAGTGAATTGCGAAAAGTCAGATTTTTGCTGAAATTGTGACCCCGGGGATATGGGATTTTTTCAAAAAAATATTTTCTGCCGGTTAAGTTTTTGAGGGCTGATTTCTTGTCCTGTGATAAAAAGCCTTCTGTTTCCATCACCAAAGCTTTCAGGGGACCATTTACAACCGGTTGGCACCATTTTTGAGTGAATTGCCAAAAGTCAGATTTTTGCTGAAATCGTGACCCTGGGGCTTAGGGATTTTTTCAAAAAAACATTTTCTGCCGGTTAAGTTTTTGAGGGCTGATTTCTTGTCCTGTGATAAAAAGCCTTCTGTTTCCATCGCCAAAGCTTTCAGGGGAGCATTTGCAAGCTTCTGGCACCATTTTTGAGTGAATTGCCAAAAGTCAGATTTTTGCTGAAATTGTGACCCCGGGGCTTAGGACCTTTTTCAAAAAAATATTTTCTGCCGGTTAAGTTTTTGAGGGCTGATTTCTTGTCCTGTTATAAAAGGCCTTCTGTTTCCATTGCCAAAGCTTTCAGGGGATCATTTGCAAGCTTCTGGCACCATTTTTGAGTGAATTGCCAAAAGTCAGATTTTTGCTGAAATTGTGACCCCGGGGATTAGGGATTTTTTCAAAAAAATATTTTCTGCCGGTTAAGTTTTTGAGGGCTGATTTCTTGTCCTGTGATAAAAAGCCTTCTGTTTCAAGTGCGAAACCTTTCAGGAGAGCATTTGCAAGCTTTTGGCACCATTTTTGAGTGAACTGCCAAAAGTCAGATTTTTACTGAAATTGTGACCCCGGGGCTTTGGGATTTTTTCAAAAAAATATTTTCTGCCGATTAAGTTTTTGAGGGCTGATTTCTTGTCCTGTTATAAAAGGCCTTCTGTGTCCATCGCCAAAGCTTTCAGGGGATCATTTGCAAGCTTCTGGTACCATTTTTGAGTGAATTGCCAAAAGTCAGTTTTTTGCTGAAATTATAACCCCGGGGCTTAGGGATTTTTTCAAAAAAATATTTTCTGCCGGTTAAGTTTTTGAGGGCTGATTTCTTGTCCTGTGATAAAAAGCCTTCTGTTTCCATCGCCAAAGCATTCAGGGGATCATTTTCAAGCTTCTGGCACCATTTTTGAGTGAATTGCCAAAAGTCAGATTTTTGCTGAAATTGTGGCCCCGGGGCTTAGGGATTTTTTCAAAAAAATATTTTCTGCCGATTAAGTTTTTGAGGGCTGATTTCTTGTCCTGTAATAAAAATCCTTCTGTTTCGATCACCAAAGCTTTCAGGGGGGCATTTGCAACCGCTTCGCACCATTTTTGAGTGAATTGCGAAAAGTCAGATTTTTGCTGAAATTGTGACCCCGGGGATATGGGATTTTTTCAAAAAAATATTTTCTGCCGGTTAAGTTTTTGAGGGCTGATTTCTTGTCCTGTGATAAAAAGCCTTCTGTTTCCATCACCAAAGCTTTCAGGGGACCATTTACAACCGGTTGGCACCATTTTTGAGTGAATTGCCAAAAGTCAGATTTTTGCTGAAATCGTGACCCCGGGGCTTAGGACCTTTTTCAAAAAAATATTTTCTGCCGGTTAAGTTTTTGAGGGCTGATTTCTTGTCCTGTGATAAAAAGCCTTCTGTTTCGAGTGCCAAACTTTTCAGGGGAGCATTTTTAAGCTCTTGGCACCATATTTGAGAGAACTGCCAAAAGTCAGATTTTTACTGAAATTGTGACCCCGGGGCATTGGGATTTTTTCAAAAAAAATATTTTCTGCCGATTCAGTTTTTGAGGGCTGATTTCTTGTCCTGTTATAAAAGGCCTTCTGTTTCCATCGCCAAAGCTTTCATGGGATCATTTGCAAGCTTCTGGCACCATTTTTGAGTGAATTGCCAAAAGTCAGATTTTTGCTGAAATTGTGACCCCGGGGCTTAGGGATTTTTTCAAAAAAATATTTTCTGCCGATTAAGTTTTTGAGGGCTGATTTCTTGTCCTGTTATAAAAGGCCTTCTGTTTCCATTGCCAAAGCTTTCAGGGGATCATTTGCAAGCTTCTGGCACCATTTTTGAGTGAATTGCCAAAAGTCAGATTTTTGCTGAAATTGTGACCCCGGGGATTAGGGATTTTTTCAAAAAAATATTTTCTGCCGGTTAAGTTTTTGAGGGCTGATTTCTTGTCCTGTGATAAAAAGCCTTCTGTTTCAAGTGCGAAACCTTTCAGGAGAGCATTTGCAAGCTTTTGGCACCATTTTTGAGTGAACTGCCAAAAGTCAGATTTTTACTGAAATTGTGACCCCGGGGCTTTGGGATTTTTTCAAAAAAATATTTTCTGCCGATTAAGTTTTTGAGGGCTGATTTCTTGTCCTGTTATAAAAGGCCTTCTGTGTCCATCGCCAAAGCTTTCAGGGGATCATTTGCAAGCTTCTGGTACCATTTTTGAGTGAATTGCCAAAAGTCAGTTTTTTGCTGAAATTATAACCCCGGGGCTTAGGGATTTTTTCAAAAAAATATTTTCTGCCGGTTAAGTTTTTGAGGGCTGATTTCTTGTCCTGTGATAAAAAGCCTTCTGTTTCCATCGCAAAAGCATTCAGGGGATCATTTTCAAGCTTCTGGCACCATTTTTGAGTGAATTGCCAAAAGTCAGATTTTTGCTGAAATTGTGGCCCCGGGGCTTAGGGATTTTTTCAAAAAAATATTTTCTGCCGATTAAGTTTTTGAGGGCTGATTTCTTGTCCTGTAATAAAAATCCTTCTGTTTCGATCACCAAAGCTTTCAGGGGGGCATTTGCAACCGCTTCGCACCATTTTTGAGTGAATTGCGAAAAGTCAGATTTTTGCTGAAATTGTGACCCCGGGGATATGGGATTTTTTCAAAAAAATATTTTCTGCCGGTTAAGTTTTTGAGGGCTGATTTCTTGTCCTGTGATAAAAAGCCTTCTGTTTCCATCACCAAAGCTTTCAGGGGACCATTTACAACCGGTTGGCACCATTTTTGAGTGAATTGCCAAAAGTCAGATTTTTGCTGAAATCGTGACCCCGGGGCTTAGGGATTTTTTCAAAAAAACATTTTCTGCCGGTTAAGTTTTTGAGGGCTGATTTCTTGTCCTGTGATAAAAAGCCTTCTGTTTCCATCGCCAAAGCTTTCAGGGGAGCATTTGCAAGCTTCTGGCACCATTTTTGAGTGAATTGCCAAAAGTCAGATTTTTGCTGAAATTGTGACCCCGGGGCTTAGGACCTTTTTCAAAAAAATATTTTCTGCCGGTTAAGTTTTTGAGGGCTGATTTCTTGTCCTGTTATAAAAGGCCTTCTGTTTCCATTGCCAAAGCTTTCAGGGGATCATTTGCAAGCTTCTGGCACCATTTTTGAGTGAATTGCCAAAAGTCAGATTTTTGCTGAAATTGTGACCCCGGGGATTAGGGATTTTTTCAAAAAAATATTTTCTGCCGGTTAAGTTTTTGAGGGCTGATTTCTTGTCCTGTGATAAAAAGCCTTCTGTTTCAAGTGCGAAACCTTTCAGGAGAGCATTTGCAAGCTTTTGGCACCATTTTTGAGTGAACTGCCAAAAGTCAGATTTTTACTGAAATTGTGACCCCGGGGCTTTGGGATTTTTTCAAAAAAATATTTTCTGCCGATTAAGTTTTTGAGGGCTGATTTCTTGTCCTGTTATAAAAGGCCTTCTGTGTCCATCGCCAAAGCTTTCAGGGGATCATTTGCAAGCTTCTGGTACCATTTTTGAGTGAATTGCCAAAAGTCAGTTTTTTGCTGAAATTGTGACCCCGGGGATTAGGGATTTTTTCAAAAAAATATTTTCTGCCGGTTAAGTTTTTGAGGGCTGATTTCTTGTCCTGTGATAAAAAGCCTTCTGTTTCAAGTGCGAAACCTTTCAGGAGAGCATTTGCAAGCTTTTGGCACCATTTTTGAGTGAACTGCCAAAAGTCAGATTTTTACTGAAATTGTGACCCCGGGGTTTTGGGATTTTTTCAAAAAAATATTTTCTGCCGATTAAGTTTTTGAGGGCTGATTTCTTGTCCTGTTATAAAAGGCCTTCTGTGTCCATCGCCAAAGCTTTCAGGGGATCATTTGCAAGCTTCTGGTACCATTTTTGAGTGAATTGCCAAAAGTCAGTTTTTTGCTGAAATTATAACCCCGGGGCTTAGGGATTTTTTCAAAAAAATATTTTCTGCCGGTTAAGTTTTTGAGGGCTGATTTCTTGTCCTGTGATAAAAAGCCTTCTGTTTCCATCGCAAAAGCATTCAGGGGATCATTTTCAAGCTTCTGGCACCATTTTTGAGTGAATTGCCAAAAGTCAGATTTTTGCTGAAATTGTGGCCCCGGGGCTTAGGGATTTTTTCAAAAAAATATTTTCTGCCGATTAAGTTTTTGAGGGCTGATTTCTTGTCCTGTAATAAAAATCCTTCTGTTTCGATCACCAAAGCTTTCAGGGGGGCATTTGCAACCGCTTCGCACCATTTTTGAGTGAATTGCGAAAAGTCAGATTTTTGCTGAAATTGTGACCCCGGGGATATGGGATTTTTTCAAAAAAATATTTTCTGCCGGTTAAGTTTTTGAGGGCTGATTTCTTGTCCTGTGATAAAAAGCCTTCTGTTTCCATCACCAAAGCTTTCAGGGGACCATTTACAACCGGTTGGCACCATTTTTGAGTGAATTGCCAAAAGTCAGATTTTTGCTGAAATCGTGACCCCGGGGCTTAGGGATTTTTTCAAAAAAACATTTTCTGCCGGTTAAGTTTTTGAGGGCTGATTTCTTGTCCTGTGATAAAAAGCCTTCTGTTTCCATCGCCAAAGCTTTCAGGGGAGCATTTGCAAGCTTCTGGCACCATTTTTGAGTGAATTGCCAAAAGTCAGATTTTTGCTGAAATTGTGACCCCGGGGCTTAGGACCTTTTTCAAAAAAATATTTTCTGCCGGTTAAGTTTTTGAGGGCTGATTTCTTGTCCTGTTATAAAAGGCCTTCTGTTTCCATTGCCAAAGCTTTCAGGGGATCATTTGCAAGCTTCTGGCACCATTTTTGAGTGAATTGCCAAAAGTCAGATTTTTGCTGAAATTGTGACCCCGGGGATTAGGGATTTTTTCAAAAAAATATTTTCTGCCGGTTAAGTTTTTGAGGGCTGATTTCTTGTCCTGTGATAAAAAGCCTTCTGTTTCAAGTGCGAAACCTTTCAGGAGAGCATTTGCAAGCTTTTGGCACCATTTTTGAGTGAACTGCCAAAAGTCAGATTTTTACTGAAATTGTGACCCCGGGGCTTTGGGATTTTTTCAAAAAAATATTTTCTGCCGATTAAGTTTTTGAGGGCTGATTTCTTGTCCTGTTATAAAAGGCCTTCTGTGTCCATCGCCAAAGCTTTCAGGGGATCATTTGCAAGCTTCTGGTACCATTTTTGAGTGAATTGCCAAAAGTCAGTTTTTTGCTGAAATTATAACCCCGGGGCTTAGGGATTTTTTCAAAAAAATATTTTCTGCCGGTTAAGTTTTTGAGGGCTGATTTCTTGTCCTGTGATAAAAAGCCTTCTGTTTCCATCGCCAAAGCATTCAGGGGATCATTTTCAAGCTTCTGGCACCATTTTTGAGTGAATTGCCAAAAGTCAGATTTTTGCTGAAATTGTGGCCCCGGGGCTTAGGGATTTTTTCAAAAAAATATTTTCTGCCGATTAAGTTTTTGAGGGCTGATTTCTTGTCCTGTAATAAAAATCCTTCTGTTTCGATCACCAAAGCTTTCAGGGGGGCATTTGCAACCGCTTCGCACCATTTTTGAGTGAATTGCGAAAAGTCAGATTTTTGCTGAAATTGTGACCCCGGGGATATGGGATTTTTTCAAAAAAATATTTTCTGCCGGTTAAGTTTTTGAGGGCTGATTTCTTGTCCTGTGATAAAAAGCCTTCTGTTTCCATCACCAAAGCTTTCAGGGGACCATTTACAACCGGTTGGCACCATTTTTGAGTGAATTGCCAAAAGTCAGATTTTTGCTGAAATCGTGACCCCGGGGCTTAGGACCTTTTTCAAAAAAATATTTTCTGCCGGTTAAGTTTTTGAGGGCTGATTTCTTGTCCTGTGATAAAAAGCCTTCTGTTTCGAGTGCCAAACTTTTCAGGGGAGCATTTTTAAGCTCTTGGCACCATATTTGAGAGAACTGCCAAAAGTCAGATTTTTACTGAAATTGTGACCCCGGGGCATTGGGATTTTTTCAAAAAAAATATTTTCTGCCGATTCAGTTTTTGAGGGCTGATTTCTTGTCCTGTTATAAAAGGCCTTCTGTTTCCATCGCCAAAGCTTTCATGGGATCATTTGCAAGCTTCTGGCACCATTTTTGAGTGAATTGCCAAAAGTCAGATTTTTGCTGAAATTGTGACCCCGGGGCTTAGGGATTTTTTCAAAAAAATATTTTCTGCCGGTTAAGTTTTTGAGGGCTGATTTCTTGTCCTGTGATAAAAAGCCTTCTGTTTCCATCACCAAAGCTTTCAGGGGATCATTTGCAAGCTTCTGGCACCATTTTTGAGTGAATTGCCAAAAGTCAGATTTTTGCTGAAATTGTGACCCCTTGGCTTAGGACCTTTTTCAAAAAAATATTTTCTGCCAGTTAAGTTTTTGAGGGCTGATTTCTTGTCCTGTGATAAAAAGCCTTCTGTTTCCATCACCAAAGCTTTCAGGGGAGCATTTGCAACCGGTTGGCACCATTTTTGAGTGAATTGCCAAAAGTCAGATTTTTGCTGAAATTGTGACCCCGGGGCTTAGGGATTTTTTCAAAAAAATATTTTCTGCCGGTTAAGTTTTTGAGGGCTGATTTCTTGTCCTGTGATAAAAAGCCTTCTGTTTCCATCGCCAAAGCTTTCAGGGGATCATTTGCAAGCTTATGGCACCATTTTTGAGTGAATTGCCAAAAGTCAGATTTTTGCTGAAATTGTGACCCCGGGGCTTAGGGATTTTTTTAAAAAAATATTTTCTGCCGGTTAAGTTTTTGAGGGCTGATTTCTTGTCCTGTGATAAAAAGCCTTCTGTTTCCATCACCAAAGCTTTCAGGGGTGCATTTGCAACCGCTTCGCACCATTTTTGAGTGAATTGCCAAAAGTCAGATTTTTGCTGAAATTGTGACCCCGGGGCTTAGGGATTTTTTCAAAAAAATATTTTCTGCCGGTTAAGTTTTTGAGGGCTGATTTCTTGTCCTGTGATAAAAAGCCTTCTGTTTCCATCACCAAAGCTTTCAGGGGATCATTTGCAAGCTTCTGGCACCATTTTTGAGTGAATTGCCAAAAGTCAGATTTTTGCTGAAATTGTGACCCCGGGGCTTAGGGATTTTTTCAAAAAAATATTTTCTGCCGGTTAAGTTTTTGAGGGCTGATTTCTTGTCCTGTGATAAAAAGCCTTCTGTTTCCATCACCAAAGCTTTCAGGGGAGCATTTGCAACCGGTTGGCACCATTTTTGAGTGAATTGCCAGAAGTCAGATTTTTGCTGAAATTGTGACCCCGGGGCTTAGGGATTTTTTCAAAAAAATATTTTCTGCCGGTTAAGTTTTTGAGGGCTGATTTCTTGTCCTGTGATAAAAAGCCTTCTGTTTCCATCACCAAAGCTTTCAGGGGAGCATTGACAACCGCTTCGCACCATTTTTGAGTGAATTGCCAAAAGTCAGATTTTTGCTGAAATTGTGACCCCGGGGCTTAGGGATTTTTTCAAAAAAATATTTTCTGCCGGTTAAGTTTTTGAGGGCTGATTTCTTGTCCTGTGATAAAAAGCCTTCTGTTTCCATCACCAAAGCTTTCAGGGGATCATTTGCAAGCTTCTGGCACCATTTTTGAGTGAATTGCCAAAAGTCAGATTTTTGCTGAAATTGTGACCCCTTGGCTTAGGACCTTTTTCAAAAAAATATTTTCTGCCAGTTAAGTTTTTGAGGGCTGATTTCTTGTCCTGTGATAAAAAGCCTTCTGTTTCCATCACCAAAGCTTTCAGGGGAGCATTTGCAACCGGTTGGCACCATTTTTGAGTGAATTGCCAAAAGTCAGATTTTCGCTGAAATTGTGACCCCGGGGCTTAGGGATTTTTTCAAAAAAATATTTTCTGCCGGTTAAGTTTTTGAGGGCTGATTTCTTGTCCTGTGATAAAAGCCTTCTGTTTCCATCGCCAAAGCTTTCAGGGGATCATTTGCAAGCTTATGGCACCATTTTTGAGTGAATTGCCACAAGTCAGATTTTTGCTGAAATTGTGACCCCGGGGCTTAGGGATTTTTTTAAAAAAATATTTTCTGCCGGTTAAGTTTTTGAGGGCTGATTTCTTGTCCTGTGATAAAAAGCCTTCTGTTTCCATCACCAAAGCTTTCAGGGGTGCATTTGCAACCGCTTCGCACCATTTTTGAGTGAATTGCCAAAAGTCAGATTTTTGCTGAAATTGTGACCCCGGGGCTTAGGGATTTTTCAAAAAAATATTTTCTGCCGGTTAAGTTTTTGAGGGCTGATTTCTTGTCCTGTGATAAAAAGCCTTCTGTTTCCATCACCAAAGCTTTCAGGGGATCATTTGCAAGCTTCTGGCACCATTTTTGAGTGAATTGCCAAAAGTCAGATTTTTGCTGAAATTGTGACCCCTTGGCTTAGGACCTTTTTCAAAAAAATATTTTCTGCCAGTTAAGTTTTTGAGGGCTGATTTCTTGTCCTGTGATAAAAAGCCTTCTGTTTCCATCACCAAAGCTTTCAGGGCAGCATTTGCAACCGGTTGGCACCATTTTTGAGTGAATTGCCAAAAGTCAGATTTTTGCTGAAATTGTGACCCCGGGGCTTAGGGATTTTTTCAAAAAAATATTTTCTGCCGGTTAAGTTTTTGAGGGCTGATTTCTTGTCCTGTGATAAAAAGCCTTCTGTTTCCATCGCCAAAGCTTTCAGGGGATCATTTGCAAGCTTATGGCACCATTTTTGAGTGAATTGCCACAAGTCAGATTTTTGCTGAAATTGTGACCCCGGGGCTTAGGGATTTTTTTAAAAAAATATTTTCTGCCGGTTAAGTTTTTGAGGGCTGATTTCTTGTCCTGTGATAAAAAGCCTTCTGTTTCCATCACCAAAGCTTTCAGGGGTGCATTTGCAACCGCTTCGCACCATTTTTGAGTGAATTGCCAAAAGTCAGATTTTTGCTGAAATTGTGACCCCGGGGCTTAGGGATTTTTCAAAAAAATATTTTCTGCCGGTTAAGTTTTTGAGGGCTGATTTCTTGTCCTGTGATAAAAAGCCTTCTGTTTCCATCACCAAAGCTTTCAGGGGATCATTTGCAAGCTTCTGGCACCATTTTTGAGTGAATTGCCAAAAGTCAGATTTTTGCTGAAATTGTGACCCCTTGGCTTAGGACCTTTTTCAAAAAAATATTTTCTACCAGTTAAGTTTTTGAGGGCTGATTTCTTGTCCTGTGATAAAAAGCCTTCTGTTTCCATCACCAAAGCTTTCAGGGGAGCATTTGCAACCGGTTGGCACCATTTTTGAGTGAATTGCCAAAAGTCAGATTTTTGCTGAAATTGTGACCCCGGGGCTTAGGGATTTTTTCAAAAAAATATTTTCTGCCGGTTAAGTTTTTGAGGGCTGATTTCTTGTCCTGTGATAAAAAGCCTTCTGTTTCCATCACCAAAGCTTTCAGGGGATCATTTGCAAGCTTCTGGCACCATTTTTGAGTGAATTGCCAAAAGTCAGATTTTTGCTGAAATTGTGACCCCGGGGATTAGGGATTTTTTAAAAAAAAATATTTTCTGCCGGTTAAGTTTTTGAGGGCTGATTTCTTGTCCTGTGATAAAAAGCCCTCTGTTTCCATCACCAAAGCTTTCAGGGGAGCATTTGCAACCGCTTCGCACCATTTTTGAGTGAATTGCCAAAAGTCAGATTTTTGCTGAAATTGTGACCCCGGGGCTTAGGGATTTTTTCAAAAAAATATTTTCTGCCGGTTAAGTTTTTGAGGGCTGATTTCTTGTCCTGTGAGAAAAGGCCTTCTGTTTCCATCACCAAAGCTTTCAGGGGATCATTTGCAAGCTTCTGGCACCATTTTTGAGTGAATTGCCAAAAGTCAGATTTTTGCTGAAATTGTGACCCCGGGGCTTAGGGATTTTTTTAAAAAAATATTTTCTGCCGGTTATTTTCTTGAGGGCTGATTTCTTGTCCTGTGATAAAAAGCCTTCTGTTTCCATCACCAAAGCTTTCAGGGGAGCATTTGCAACCACTTCGCACCATTTTTGAGTGAATTGCCAAAAGTCAGATATTTGCTGAAATTGTGACCCCGGGGCTTAGGGATTTTTTCAAAAAAATATTTTCTGCCAGTTAAGTTTTTGAGGGCTGATTTCTTGTCCTGTGATAAAAAAGCTTCTGTTTCGAGTGCCAAACCTTTCAGGAGAGAATTTTCAAGCTTTTGGCACCATCTTTGAGTGAATTGCCAAAAGTCTGATTTTTGCTGAAATCGTGACCCCGGGGCTTAGGGATTTTTTCAAAAAAATATTTTCTGCCGGTTAAGTTTTTGAGGGCTGATTTCTTGTCCTGTGATAAAAAGCCTTCTGTTTCCATCACCAAAGCTTTCAGGGGATCATTTGCAAGCTTCTGGCACCATTTTTGAGTGAATTGCCAAAAGTCAGATTTTTGCTGAAATTGTGACCCCGGGGCTTAGGACCTTTTTCAAAAAAATATTTTCTACCAGTTAAGTTTTTGAGTGCTGATTTCTTGTCCTGTGATAAAAAGCCTTCTGTTTCCATCACCAAAGCTTTCAGGGGAGCATTTGCAACCGGTTGGCACCATTTTTGAGTGAATTGCCAAAAGTCAGATTTTTGCTGAAATTGTGACCCCGGGGCTTAGGGATTTTTTCAAAAAAATATTTTCTGCCGGTTAAGTTTTTGAGGGCTGATTTCTTGTCCTGTGATAAAAAGCCTTCTGTTTCCATCACCAAAGCTTTCAGGGGATCATTTGCAACCGGTTGGCACCATTTTTGAGTGAATTGCCAAAAGTCAGATTTTTGCTGAAATTGTGACCCCGGGGCTTAGGACCTTTTTCAAAAAAATATTTTCTACCAGTTAAGTTTTTGAGGGCTGATTTCTTGTCCTGTGATAAAAAGCCTTCTGTTTCCATCACCAAAGCTTTCAGGGGAGCATTTGCATCCGCTTCGCACCATTTTTGAGTGAATTGCCAAAAGTCAGATTTTTGCTGAAATTGTGACCCCGGGGCTTAGGGATTTTTTCAAAAAAATATTTTCTGCCGGTTAAGTTTTTGAGGGCTGATTTCTTGTCCTGTGATAAAAAGCCTTCTGTTTCCATCACCAAAGCTTTCAGGGGATCATTTGCAAGCTTCTGGCACCATTTTTGAGTGAATTGCCAAAAGTCAGATTTTTGCTGAAATTGTGACCCCGGGGCTTAGGACCTTTTTCAAAAAAATATTTTCTACCAGTTAAGTTTTTGAGTGCTGATTTCTTGTCCTGTGATAAAAAGCCTTCTGTTTCCATCACCAAAGCTTTCAGGGGAGCATTTGCAACCGGTTGGCACCATTTTTGAGTGAATTGCCAAAAGTCAGATTTTTGCTGAAATTGTGACCCCGGGGCTTAGGGATTTTTTCAAAAAAATATTTTCTGCCGGTTAAGTTTTTGAGGGCTGATTTCTTGTCCTGTGATAAAAAGCCTTCTGTTTCCATCACCAAAGCTTTCAGGGGATCATTTGCAACCGGTTGGCACCATTTTTGAGTGAATTGCCAAAAGTCAGATTTTTGCTGAAATTGTGACCCCGGGGCTTAGGACCTTTTTCAAAAAAATATTTTCTACCAGTTAAGTTTTTGAGTGCTGATTTCTTGTCCTGTGATAAAAAGCCTTCTGTTTCCATCACCAAAGCTTTCAGGGGAGCATTTGCAACCGGTTGGCACCATTTTTGAGTGAATTGCCAAAAGTCAGATTTTTGCTGAAATTGTGACCCCGGGGCTTAGGGATTTTTTCAAAAAAATATTTTCTGCCGGTTAAGTTTTTGAGGGCTGATTTCTTGTCCTGTAATAAAAAGCCTTCTGTTTCCATCACCAAAGCTTTCAGGGGAGCATTTGCAACCGGTTGGCACCATTTTTGAGTGAATTGCCAAAAGTCAGATTTTTGCTGAAATTGTGACCCCGGGGCTTTGGGATTTTTTTAAAAAAATATTTTCTGCCGGTTAAGTTTTTGAGGGCTGATTTCTTGTCCTGTGATAAAAAGCCTTCTGTTTCCATCACCAAAGCTTTCAGGGGAGCATTTGCATCCGCTTCGCACCATTTTTGAGTGAATTGCCAAAAGTCAGATTTTTGCTGAAATTGTCACCCCGGGGCTTAGGGATTTTTTTAAAAAAATATTTTCTGCCGGTTAAGTTGTTGAGGGCTGATTTCTTGTCCTGTGATAAAAAGCCTTCTGTTTCCATCGCCAAAGCTTTCAGGGGATCATTTGCAAGCTTCTGGCACCATTTTTGAGTGAATTGCCAAAAGTCAGATTTTTGCTGAAATTGTGACCTCGGGGCTTAGGACCTTTTTCAAAAAAATATTTTCTGCCAGTTAAGTTTTTGAGGGCTGATTTCTTGTCCTGTGATAAAAAGCCTTCTGTTTCGAGTGCCAAACCTTTCAGGAGAGCATTTTCAAGCTTTTGGCACCATCTTTGAGTGAATTGCCAAAAGTCAGATTTTTGCTGAAATTGTGACCCTGGGGCTTAGGGATTTTTTCAAAAAATATTTTCTGCAGGTTAAGTTTTTAAGGGCTGATTTCTTGTCCTGTGATAAAAAGCCTTCTGTTTCGAGTGTCAAACATTTCAGGACAGCATTTTCAAGCTTTTGGCACCATCTTTGAGTGAATTGCCAAAAGTCAGATTTTTGCTGAAATTGTCACCCCGGGGCTTAGGGATTTTTAAAAAAAATATTTTCTCCTGGTTAAGTTTTTGAGGGCTGATTTCTTGTCCTGTGATAAAAAGCCTTCTGTTTCCATCACCAAAGCTTTCAGGGGAGCATTTACAACCGGTTGGCACCATTTTTGAGTGAATTGCCAAATGTCAGATTTTTGCTGAAATTGTGACCCCGGGGCTTAGGGATTTTTTAAAAAAAATATTTTCTGCCGGTTAAGTTGTTGAGGGCTGATTTCTTGTCCTGTGATAAAAAGCCTTCTGTTTCCATCACCAAAGCTTTCAGGGGAGCATTTGCAACCGGTTGGCACCATTTTTGAGTGAATTTCCAAAAGTCAGATTTTTGCTGAAATTGTGACCCCGGGGCTTAGGGATTTTTTAAAAAAAATATTTTCTACCAGTTAAGTTTTTGAGTGCTGATTTCTTGTCCTGTGATAAAAAGCCTTCTGTTTCCATCACCAAAGCTTTCAGGGGAGCATTTGCAACCGGTTGGCACCATTTTTGAGTGAATTGCCAAAAGTCAGATTTTTGCTGAAATTGTGACCCCGGGGCTTAGGGATTTTTTTAAAACAATATTTTCTGCCGGTTAAGTTTTTGAGTGCTGATTTCTTGTCCTGTGATAAAAAGCCTTCTGTTTCCATCACCAAAGCTTTCAGGGGATCATTTGCAACCGGTTGGCACCATTTTTGAGTGAATTGCCAAAAGTCAGATTTTTGCTGAAATTGTGACCCCGGGGCTTAGGACCTTTTTCAAAAAAATATTTTCTACCAGTTAAGTTTTTGAGGGCTGATTTCCTGTCCTGTGATAAAAAGCCTTCTGTTTCCATCACCAAAGCTTTCAGGGGAGCATTTGCAACCGGTTGGCACCATTTTTGAGTGAATTGCCAAAAGTCAGATTTTTGCTGAAATTGTCACCCCGGGGCTTAGGGATTTTTTTAAAAAAATATTTTCTGCCGGTTAAGTTGTTGAGGGCTGATTTCTTGTCCTGTGATAAAAAGCCTTCTGTTTCCATCACCAAAGCTTTCAGGGGAGCATTTGCAACCGGTTGGCACCATTTTTGAGTGAATTGCCAAAAGTCAGATTTTTGCTGAAATTGTGACCCCGGGGCTTAGGGATTTTTTTAAAAAAATATTTTCTGCCGGTTAATTTCTTGAGGGCTGATTTCTTGTCCTGTGATAAAAAGCCTTCTGTTTCCATCACCAAAGCTTTCAGGGGAGCATTTGCAACCGGTTGGCACCATTTTTGAGTGAATTGCCAAAAGTCAGATTTTTGCTGAAATTGTGACCCCGGAATTAGGGATTTTTTCAAAAAAATATTTTCTGCAGGTTAAGTTTTTGAGGGCTGATTTCTTGTCCTGTGATAAAAAGCATTCTGTTTCGAGTACCAAACCTTTCAGGAGAGCATTTGTAAGCTTTTGGCACCATTTTTGAGTGAATTGCCAAAAGTCAGATTTTTGCTGAAATTGTGACCCCGGGGCTTAGGGATTTTTTCAAAAAAATATTTTCTGCCTTTTAAGTTTTTGAGGGCTCATTTCTTGTCCTGTGATAAAAGGCCTTCTGTTTCCATCGCCAAAGCTTTCAGGGGATCATTTGCAAGCTTCTGGCACCATTTTTGAGTGAATTTCCAAAAGTCAGATTTTTGCTGAAATTGTGACCCCGGGGCTTAGGGATTTTTTAAAAAAAATATTTTCTGCCGGTTAAGTTTTTGAGGGCTGATTTCTTGTCCTGTGATAAAAAGCCTTCTGTTTCGAGTGCCAAACCTTTCAGGAGAGCATTTTCAAGCTTTTGGCACCATCTTTGAGTGAATTGCCAAAAGTCAGATTTTTGCTGAAATTGTGACCCCGGGGCTTAGGGATTTTTTCAAAAAAATATTTTCTGCCGGTTAAGTTTTTGAGGGCTGATTTCTTGTCCTATGATAAAAAGCCTTCTGTTTCCATCACCAAAGCTTTCAGGGGAGCATTTGCAACCGGTTGGCACCATTTTTTAGTGAATTGCCAAAAGTCAGATTTTTGCTGAAATTGTGACCCCCGGGGCTTAGGGATTTTTTCAAAAAAATAAGTTTTTGAGGGCTGATTTCTTGTCCTGTGATAAAAAGCCTTCTGTTTTGAGTGCCAAACTTTTCAGGGGAGCATTTTTAAGCTCTTGGCACCATATTTGAGAGAACTGCCAAAAGTCAGATTTTTACTGAAATTGTGACCCCGGGGCTTTGGGATTTTTTTCAAAAAATATTTTCTGCCGGTTAAGTTTTTGAGGGCTAATTTGTTGTCCTGTGATAAAAAGCCTTCTGTATCCATTGCCAAACTTTCAGGAGAGCATTTGCAACCGCTTCACACCATTTTTGAGTGAACTGCCAAAAGTCAGATTTTTACTGAAATTGTGACCCCGGGCCTTTGGGATTTTTTCAAAAAAATATTTTCTGCCGATAAAGTTTTTGAGGGCTGATTTCTTGTCCTGTTATAAAGGGCCTTCTGTGTCCATCGCCAAAGCTTTCAGGGGATCATTTGCAAGCTTCTGGCACCATTTTTGAGTGAATTGCCAAAAGTCAGATTTTTGCTGAAATTGTGACCCCGGGGCTTAGGGATTTTTTCAAAAAAATATTTTCTGCCGGTTAAGTTTTTGAGGGCTGATTTCTTGTCCTGTGATAAAAAGCCTTCTGTTTCCATCACCAAAGCTTTCAGGGGAGCATTTGCAACCGGTTGGCACCATTTTTGAGTGAATTGCCAAAAGTCAGATTTTTGCTGAAATTGTGACCCCGGGGCTTAGGGATTTTTTCAAAAAAATATTTTCTGCCGGTTAAGTTTTTGAGGGCTGATTTCTTGTCCTGTGATAAAAAGCCTTCTGTTTCCATCACCAAAGCTTTCAGGGGAGCATTTGCAACCGTTTGCACCATTTTTGAGTGAATTGCCGGAAGTCAGATTTTTGCTGAAATTGTGACCCCGGGGCTTAGGGATTTTTTAAAAAAAATATTTTCTGCCGGTTAAGTTTTTGAGGGCTGATTTCTTGTCCTGTGATAAAAAGCCTTCTGTTTCCATCACCAAAGCTTTCAGGGGAGCATTGACAACCGCTTTGCACCATTTTTGAGTGAATTGCCAAAAGTCAGATTTTTGCTGAAATTGTGACCCCGGGGCTTAGGGATTTTTTCAAAAAAATATTTTCTGCCGGTTAAGTTTTTGAGGGCTGATTTCTTGTCCTGTGATAAAAAGCCTTCTGTTTCCATCACCAAAGCTTTCAGGGGATCATTTGCAAGCTTCTGGCACCATTTTTGAGTGAATTGCCAAAAGTCAGATTTTTGCTGAAATTGTGACCCCTTGGCTTAGGACCTTTTTCAAAAAAATATTTTCTGCCAGTTAAGTTTTTGAGGGCTGATTTCTTGTCCTGTGATAAAAAGCCTTCTGTTTCCATCACCAAAGCTTTCAGGGGAGCATTTGCAACCGGTTGGCACCATTTTTGAGTGAATTGCCAAAAGTCAGATTTTTGCTGAAATTGTGACCCCGGGGCTTAGGGATTTTTTCAAAAAAATATTTTCTGCCGGTTAAGTTTTTGAGGGCTGATTTCTCGTCCTGTGATAAAAAGCCTTCTGTTTCCATCGCCAAAGCTTTCAGGGGATCATTTGCAAGCTTATGGCACCATTTTTGAGTGAATTGCCAAAAGTCAGATTTTTGCTGAAATTGTGACCCCGGGGCTTAGGGATTTTTTTAAAAAAATATTTTCTGCCGGTTAAGTTTTTGAGGGCTGATTTCTTGTCCTGTGATAAAAAGCCTTCTGTTTCCATCACCAAAGCTTTCAGGGGTGCATTTGCAACCGCTTCGCACCATTTTTGAGTGAATTGCCAAAAGTCAGATTTTTGCTGAAATTGTGACCCCGGGGCTTAGGGATTTTTTCAAAAAAATATTTTCTGCCGGTTAAGTTTTTGAGGGCTGATTTCTTGTCCTGTGATAAAAAGCCTTCTGTTTCCATCACCAAAGCTTTCAGGGGAGCATTTGCAACCGGTTGGCACCATTTTTGAGTGAATTGCCAAAAGTCAGATTTTTGCTGAAATTGTGACCCCGGGGCTTAGGGATTTTTTCAAAAAAATATTTTCTGCCGGTTAAGTTTTTGAGGGCTGATTTCTTGTCCTGTGATAAAAAGCCTTCTGTTTCCATCACCAAAGCTTTCAGGGGAGCATTTGCAACCGGTTGGCACCATTTTTGAGTGAATTGCCAGAAGTCAGATTTTTGCTGAAATTGTGACCCCAGGGCTTAGGGATTTTTTCAAAAAAATATTTTCTGCCGGTTAAGTTTTTGAGGGCTGATTTCTTGTCCTGTGATAAAAAGCCTTCTGTTTCCATCACCAAAGCTTTCAGGGGAGCATTGACAACCGCTTCGCACCATTTTTGAGTGAATTGCCAAAAGTCAGATTTTTGCTGAAATTGTGACCCCGGGGCTTAGGGATTTTTTCAAAAAAATATTTTCTGCCGGTTAAGTTTTTGAGGGCTGATTTCTTGTCCTGTGATAAAAAGCCTTCTGTTTCCATCACCAAAGCTTTCAGGGGATCATTTGCAAGCTTCTGGCACCATTTTTGAGTGAATTGCCAAAAGTCAGATTTTTGCTGAAATTGTGACCCCTTGGCTTAGGACCTTTTTCAAAAAAATATTTTCTGCCAGTTAAGTTTTTGAGGGCTGATTTCTTGTCCTGTGATAAAAAGCCTTCTGTTTCCATCACCAAAGCTTTCAGGGGAGCATTTGCAACCGGTTGGCACCATTTTTGAGTGAATTGCCAAAAGTCAGATTTTTGCTGAAATTGTGACCCCGGGGCTTAGGGATTTTTTCAAAAAAATATTTTCTGCCGGTTAAGTTTTTGAGGGCTGATTTCTTGTCCTGTGATAAAAAGCCTTCTGTTTCCATCGCCAAAGCTTTCAGGGGATCATTTGCAAGCTTATGGCACCATTTTTGAGTGAATTGCCAAAAGTCAGATTTTTGCTGAAATTGTGACCCCGGGGCTTAGGGATTTTTTTAAAAAAATATTTTCTGCCGGTTAAGTTTTTGAGGGCTGATTTCTTGTCCTGTGATAAAAAGCCTTCTGTTTCCATCACCAAAGCTTTCAGGGGTGCATTTGCAACCGCTTCGCACCATTTTTGAGTGAATTGCCAAAAGTCAGATTTTTGCTGAAATTGTGACCCCGGGGCTTAGGGATTTTTTCAAAAAAATATTTTCTGCCGGTTAAGTTTTTGAGGGCTGATTTCTTGTCCTGTGATAAAAAGCCTTCTGTTTCCATCACCAAAGCTTTCAGGGGATCATTTGCAAGCTTCTGGCACCATTTTTGAGTGAATTGCCAAAAGTCAGATTTTTGCTGAAATTGTGACCCCGGGGCTTAGGACCTTTTTCAAAAAAATATTTTCTACCAGTTAAGTTTTTGAGGGCTGATTTCTTGTCCTGTGATAAAAAGCCTTCTGTTTCCATCACCGAAGCTTTCAGGGGAGCATTTGCAACCGGTTGGCACCATTTTTGAGTGAATTGCCAAAAGTCAGATTTTTGCTGAAATTGTGACCCCGGGGCTTAGGGATTTTTTCAAAAAAATATTTTCTGCTGGTTAAGTTTTTGAGGGCTGATTTCTTGTCCTGTGATAAAAAGCCTTCTGTTTCCATCACCAAAGCTTTCAGGGGAGCATTTGCAACCGGTTGGCACCATTTTTGAGTGAATTGCCAGAAGTCAGATTTTTGCTGAAATTGTGACCCCGGGGCTTAGGGATTTTTTCAAAAAAATATTTTCTGCCGGTTAAGTTTTTGAGGGCTGATTTCTTGTCCTGTGATAAAAAGCCTTCTGTTTCCATCACCAAAGCTTTCAGGGGAGCATTGACAACCGCTTCGCACCATTTTTGAGTGAATTGCCAAAAGTCAGATTTTTGCTGAAATTGTGACCCCGGGGCTTAGGGATTTTTTCAAAAAAATATTTTCTGCCGGTTAAGTTTTTGAGGGCTGATTTCTTGTCCTGTGATAAAAAGCCTTCTGTTTCCATCACCAAAGCTTTCAGGGGATCATTTGCAAGCTTCTGGCACCATTTTTGAGTGAATTGCCAAAAGTCAGATTTTTGCTGAAATTGTGACCCCTTGGCTTAGGACCTTTTTGAAAAAAATATTTTCTGCCAGTTAAGTTTTTGAGGGCTGATTTCTTGTCCTGTGATAAAAAGCCTTCTGTTTCCATCACCAAAGCTTTCAGGGGAGCATTTGCAACCGGTTGGCACCATTTTTGAGTGAATTGCCAAAAGTCAGATTTTTGCTGAAATTGTGACCCCGGGGCTTAGGGATTTTTTCAAAAAAATATTTTCTGCCGGTTAAGTTTTTGAGGGCTGATTTCTTGTCCTGTGATAAAAAGCCTTCTGTTTCCATCGCCAAAGCTTTCAGGGGATCATTTGCAAGCTTATGGCACCATTTTTGAGTGAATTGCCAAAAGTCAGATTTTTGCTGAAATTGTGACCCCGGGGCTTAGGGATTTTTTTAAAAAAATATTTTCTGCCAGTTAAGTTTTTGAGGGCTGATTTCTTGTCCTGTGATAAAAAGCCTTCTGTTTCCATCACCAAAGCTTTCAGGGGTGCATTTGCAACCGCTTCGCACCATTTTTGAGTGAATTGCCAAAAGTCAGATTTTTGCTGAAATTGTGACCCCGGGGCTTAGGGATTTTTTCAAAAAAATATTTTCTGCCGGTTAAGTTTTTGAGGGCTGATTTCTTGTCCTGTGATAAAAAGCCTTCTGTTTCCATCACCAAAGCTTTCAGGGGATCATTTGCAAGCTTCTGGCACCATTTTTGAGTGAATTGCCAAAAGTCAGATTTTTGCTGAAATTGTGACCCCTTGGCTTAGGACCTTTTTCAAAAAAATATTTTCTGCCAGTTAAGTTTTTGAGGGCTGATTTCTTGTCCTGTGATAAAAAGCCTTCTGTTTCCATCACCAAAGCTTTCAGGGGAGCATTTGCAACCGGTTGGCACCATTTTTGAGTGAATTGCCAAAAGTCAGATTTTTGCTGAAATTGTGACCCCGGGGCTTAGGGATTTTTTCAAAAAAATATTTTCTGCCGGTTAAGTTTTTGAGGGCTGATTTCTTGTCCTGTGATAAAAAGCCTTCTGTTTCCATCGCCAAAGCTTTCTGGGGATCATTTGCAAGCTTATGGCACCATTTTTGAGTGAATTGCCAAAAGACAGATTTTTGCTGAAATTGTGACCCCGGGGCTTAGGGATTTTTTCAAAAAAATATTTTCTGCCGGTTAAGTTTTTGAGGGCTGATTTCTTGTCCTGTGATAAAAAGCCTTCTGTTTCCATCACCAAAGCTTTCAGGGGAGCATTGACAACCGCTTCACACCATTTTTGAGTGAATTGCCAAAAGTCAGATTTTTGCTGAAATTGTGACCCCGGGGCTTAGGGATTTTTTCAAAAAAATATTTTCTGCCGGTTAAGTTTTTGAGGGCTGATTTCTTGTCCTGTGATAAAAAGCCTTCTGTTTCCATCACCAAAGCTTTCAGGGGATCATTTGCAAGCTTCTGGCACCATTTTTGAGTGAATTGCCAAAAGTCAGATTTTTGCTGAAATTGTGACCCCTTGGCTTAGGACCTTTTTCAAAAAAATATTTTCTGCCAGTTAAGTTTTTGAGGGCTGATTTCTTGTCCTGTGATAAAAAGCCTTCTGTTTCCATCACCAAAGCTTTCAGGGGAGCATTTGCAACCGGTTGGCACCATTTTTGAGTGAATTGCCAAAAGTCAGATTTTTGCTGAAATTGTGACCCCGGGGCTTAGGGATTTTTTCAAAAAAATATTTTCTGCCGGTTAAGTTTTTGAGGGCTGATTTCTTGTCCTGTGATAAAAAGCCTTCTGTTTCCATCGCCAAAGCTTTCAGGGGATCATTTGCAAGCTTATGGCACCATTTTTGAGTGAATTGCCAAAAGTCAGATTTTTGCTGAAATTGTGACCCCGGGGCTTAGGGATTTTTTTAAAAAAATATTTTCTGCCGGTTAAGTTTTTGAGGGCTGATTTCTTGTCCTGTGATAAAAAGCCTTCTGTTTCCATCACCAAAGCTTTCAGGGGAGCATTTGCAACCGCTTCGCACCATTTTTGAGTGAATTGCCAAAAGTCAGATTTTTGCTGAAATTGTGACCCCGGGGCTTAGGGATTTTTTCAAAAAAATATTTTCTGCCGGTTAAGTTTTTGAGGGCTGATTTCTTGTCCTGTGATAAAAAGCCTTCTGTTTCCATCACCAAAGCTTTCAGGGGAGCATTTGCAACCGGTTGGCACCATTTTTGAGTGAATTGCCAAAAGTCAGATTTTTGCTGAAATTGTGACCCCGGGGATTAGGGATTTTTTAAAAAAAATATTTTCTGCCGGTTAAGTTTTTGAGGGCTGATTTCTTGTCCTGTGATAAAAAGCCTTCTGTTTCCATCACCAAAGCTTTCAGGGGAGCATTTGCAACCGGTTGGCACCATTTTTGAGTGAATTGCCAAAAGTCAGATTTTTGCTGAAATTGTGACCCCGGGGCTTAGGGATTTTTTCAAAAAAATATTTTCTGCCGGTTAAGTTTTTGAGGGCTGATTTCTTGTCCTGTTATAAAAGGCCTTCTGTTTCCATCGCCAAAGCTTTCAGGGGATCATTTGCAAGCTTCTCGCACCATTTTTGAGTGAATTGCCAAAAGTCAGATTTTTGCTGAAATTGTTACCCCGGGGCTTAGGGATTTTTTCAAAAAAATATTTTCTGCCGGTTAAGTTTTTGAGGGTTGATTTCTTGTCCTGTGATAAAAAGCCTTCTGTTTCGAGTGCCAAACCTTTCAGGAGAGCATTTTCAAGCTTTTGGCACCATTTTTGAGTGAATTGCGAAAAATCAGATTTTTTCTGAAATTGTGACCCCGGGGCTTAGGGATTTTTTCAAAAAAATATTTTCTGCCGGTTAAGTTTTTGAGGGCTGATTTCTTGTCCTGTGATAAAAAGCCTTCTGTTTCGAGTGCCAAACCTTTCAGAAGAGCATTTTCAAGCTTTTGGCACCATTTTTGAGTGAATTGCCAAAAGTCAGATTTTTGCTGAAATTGTGACCCCGGGGCTTAGGGATTTTTTCAAAAAAATATTTTCTGCCGGTTAAGTTTTTGAGGGCTGATTTCTTGTCCTGTGATAAAAAGCCTTCTGTTTCCATCACCAAAGCTTTCAGGGGAGCATTTGCAACCGGTTGGCACCATTTTTGAGTGAATTGCCAAAAGTCAGATTTTTGCTGAAATTGTGACCCCGGGGCTTAGGGATTTTTTTAAAAAAATATTTTCTGCCGGTTAATTTCTTGAGGGCTGATTTCTTGTCCTGTGATAAAAAGCCTTCTGTTTCCATCACCAAAGCTTTCAGGGGAGCATTTGCAACCACTTCGCACCATTTTTGAGAGAATTTCCAAAAGTCAGATTTTTGCTGAAATTGTGACCCCGGGGCTTAGGGATTTTTTAAAAAAAATATTTTCTGCCGGTTAAGTTTCTGAGGGCTGATTTCTTGTCCTGTGATAAAAAGCCTTCTGTTTCCATCACCAAAGCTTTCAAGTGAGCATTTTCAAGCTTTTGGCACCATTTTTGAGTGAATTGCCAAAAGTCAGATTTTTGCTGAAATTGTGACCCCGGGGCTTAGGGATTTTTTTAAAAAAATATTTTCTGCCGGTTAAGTTTCTGAGGGCTGATTTCTTGTCCTGTGATAAAAAGCCTTCTGTTTCCATCACCAAAGCTTTCAGGGGAGCATTTGCAACCGGTTGGCACCATTTTTGAGTGAATTGCCAAAAGTCAGATTTTTGCTGAAATTGTGACCCCGGGGCTTAGGGATTTTTTCAAAAAAATATTTTCTGCCAGTTAAGTTTTTGAGGGCTGATTTCTTGTCCTGTGATAAAAAACCTTCTGTTTCGAGTGCCAAACCTTTCAGGAGAGAATTTTCAAGCTTTTGGCACCATCTTTGAGTGAATTGCCAAAAGTCTGATTTTTGCTGAAATTGTGACCCCGGGGCTTAGGGATTTTTTCAAAAAAATATTTTCTGCAGGTTAAGTTTTTGAGGGCTGATTTCTTGTCCTGTGATAAAAAGCATTCTGTTTCGAGTACCAAACCTTTCAGGAGAGCATTTGTAAGCTTCTGGCACCATTTTTGAGTGAATTGCCAAAAGTCAGATTTTTGCTGAAATTGTGACCCCGGGGCTTAGGGATTTTTTCAAAAAAATATTTTCTGCCGGTTAAGTTTTTGAGGGCTGATTTCTTGTCCTGTGATAAAAAGCCTTCTGTTTCCATCACCAAAGCTTTCAGGGGATCATTTGCAAGCTTCTGGCACCATTTTTGAGTGAATTGCCAAAAGTCAGATTTTTGCTGAAATTGTGACCCCGGGGCTTAGGACCTTTTTCAAAAAAATATTTTCTACCAGTTAAGTTTTTGAGTGCTGATTTCTTGTCCTGTGATAAAAAGCCTTCTGTTTCCATCACCAAAGCTTTCAGGGGAGCATTTGCAACCGGTTGGCACCATTTTTGAGTGAATTGCCAAAAGTCAGATTTTTGCTGAAATTGTGACCCCGGGGCTTAGGGATTTTTTCAAAAAAATATTTTCTGCCGGTTAAGTTTTTGAGGGCTGATTTCTTGTCCTGTGATAAAAAGCCTTCTGTTTCCATCACCAAAGCTTTCAGGGGATCATTTGCAACCGGTTGGCACCATTTTTGAGTGAATTGCCAAAAGTCAGATTTTTGCTGAAATTGTGACCCCGGGGCTTAGGACCTTTTTCAAAAAAATATTTTCTACCAGTTAAGTTTTTGAGTGCTGATTTCTTGTCCTGTGATAAAAAGCCTTCTGTTTCCATCACCAAAGCTTTCAGGGGAGCATTTGCAACCGGTTGGCACCATTTTTGAGTGAATTGCCAAAAGTCAGATTTTTGCTGAAATTGTGACCCCGGGGCTTAGGGATTTTTTCAAAAAAATATTTTCTGCCGGTTAAGTTTTTGAGGGCTGATTTCTTGTCCTGTGATAAAAAGCCTTCTGTTTCCATCACCAAAGCTTTCAGGGGATCATTTGCAACCGGTTGGCACCATTTTTGAGTGAATTGCCAAAAGTCAGATTTTTGCTGAAATTGTGACCCCGGGGCTTAGGACCTTTTTCAAAAAAATATTTTCTGCCGGTTAAGTTTTTGAGGGCTGATTTCTTGTCCTGTGATAAAAAGCCTTCTGTTTCCATCACCAAAGCTTTCAGGGGAGCATTTGCAACCGGTTGGCACCATTTTTGAGTGAATTGCCAAAAGTCAGATTTTTGCTGAAATTGTGACCCCGGGGCTTAGGGATTTTTTTAAAAAAATATTTTCTGCCGGTTAATTTCTTGAGGGCTGATTTCTTGTCCTGTGATAAAAAGCCTTCTGTTTCCATCACCAAAGCTTTCAGGGGAGCATTTGCAACCACTTCGCACCATTTTTGAGAGAATTTCCAAAAGTCAGATTTTTGCTGAAATTGTGACCCCGGGGCTTAGGGATTTTTTTAAAAAAATATTTTCTGCCGGTTAAGTTTCTGAGGGCTGATTTCTTGTCCTGTGATAAAAAGCCTTCTGTTTCCATCACCAAAGCTTTCAAGTGAGCATTTTCAAGCTTTTGGCACCATTTTTGAGTGAATTGCCAAAAGTCAGATTTTTGCTGAAATTGTGACCCCGGGGCTTAGGGATTTTTTTAAAAAAATATTTTCTGCCGGTTAAGTTTCTGAGGGCTGATTTCTTGTCCTGTGATAAAAAGCCTTCTGTTTCCATCACCAAAGCTTTCAGGGGAGCATTTGCAACCGGTTGGCACCATTTTTGAGTGAATTGCCAAAAGTCAGATTTTTGCTGAAATTGTGACCCCGGGGCTTAGGGATTTTTTCAAAAAAATATTTTCTGCCAGTTAAGTTTTTGAGGGCTGAATTCTTGTCCTGTGATAAAAAACCTTCTGTTTCGAGTGCCAAACCTTTCAGGAGAGAATTTTCAAGCTTTTGGCACCATCTTTGAGTGAATTGCCAAAAGTCTGATTTTTGCTGAAATTGTGACCCCGGGGCTTAGGGATTTTTTCAAAAAAATATTTTCTGCAGGTTAAGTTTTTGAGGGCTGATTTCTTGTCCTGTGATAAAAAGCATTCTGTTTCGAGTACCAAACCTTTCAGGAGAGCATTTGTAAGCTTTTGGCACCATTTTTGAGTGAATTGCCAAAAGTCAGATTTTTGCTGAAATTGTGACCCCGGGGCTTAGGGATTTTTTCAAAAAAATATTTTCTGCCGGTTAAGTTTTTGAGGGCTGATTTCTTGTCCTGTGATAAAAAGCCTTCTGTTTCCATCACCAAAGCTTTCAGGGGATCATTTGCAAGCTTCTGGCACCATTTTTGAGTGAATTGCCAAAAGTCAGATTTTTGCTGAAATTGTGACCCCGGGGCTTAGGACCTTTTTCAAAAAAATATTTTCTACCAGTTAAGTTTTTGAGTGCTGATTTCTTGTCCTGTGATAAAAAGCCTTCTGTTTCCATCACCAAAGCTTTCAGGGGAGCATTTGCAACCGGTTGGCACCATTTTTGAGTGAATTGCCAAAAGTCAGATTTTTGCTGAAATTGTGACCCCGGGGCTTAGGGATTTTTTCAAAAAAATATTTTCTGCCGGTTAAGTTTTTGAGGGCTGATTTCTTGTCCTGTGATAAAAAGCCTTCTGTTTCCATCACCAAAGCTTTCAGGGGATCATTTGCAACCGGTTGGCACCATTTTTGAGTGAATTGCCAAAAGTCAGATTTTTGCTGAAATTGTGACCCCGGGGCTTAGGACCTTTTTCAAAAAAATATTTTCTACCAGTTAAGTTTTTGAGTGCTGATTTCTTGTCCTGTGATAAAAAGCCTTCTGTTTCCATCACCAAAGCTTTCAGGGGAGCATTTGCAACCGGTTGGCACCATTTTTGAGTGAATTGCCAAAAGTCAGATTTTTGCTGAAATTGTGACCCCGGGGCTTAGGGATTTTTTCAAAAAAATATTTTCTGCCGGTTAAGTTTTTGAGGGCTGATTTCTTGTCCTGTGATAAAAAGCCTTCTGTTTCCATCACCAAAGCTTTCAGGGGAGCATTTGCAACCGGTTGGCACCATTTTTGAGTGAATTGCCAAAAGTCAGATTTTTGCTGAAATTGTGACCCCGGGGCTTTGGGATTTTTTTAAAAAAATATTTTCTGCCGGTTAAGTTTTTGAGGGCTGATTTCTTGTCCTGTGATAAAAAGCCTTCTGTTTCCATCACCAAAGCTTTCAGGGGAGCATTTGCATCCGCTTCGCACCATTTTTGAGTGAATTGCCAAAAGTCAGATTTTTGCTGAAATTGTGACCCCGGGGCTTAGGGATTTTTTCAAAAAAATATTTTCTGCCGGTTAAGTTTTTGAGGGCTGATTTCTTGTCCTGTGATAAAAAGCCTTCTGTTTCCATCACCAAAGCTTTCAGGGGATCATTTGCAAGCTTCTGGCACCATTTTTGAGTGAATTGCCAAAAGTCAGATTTTTGCTGAAATTGTGACCCCGGGGCTTAGGACCTTTTTCAAAAAAATATTTTCTGCCAGTTAAGTTTTTGAGGGCTGATTTCTTGTCCTGTGATAAAAAGCCTTCTGTTTCGAGTGCCAAACCTTTCAGGAGAGCATTTTCAAGCTTTTGGCACCATCTTTGAGTGAATTGCCAAAAGTCAGATTTTTGCTGAAATTGTGACCCTGGGGCTTAGGGATTTTTTCAAAAAATATTTTCTGCAGGTTAAGTTTTTGAGGGCTGATTTCTTGTCCTGTGATAAAAAGCCTTCTGTTTCGAGTGTCAAACATTTCAGGACAGCATTTTCAAGCTTTTGGCACCATCTTTGAGTGAATTGCCAAAAGTCAGATTTTTGCTGAAATTGTCACCCCGGGGCTTAGGGATTTTTGTAAAAAAATATTTTCTCCTGGTTTAGTTTTTGAGGGCTGATTTCTTGTCCTGTGATAAAAAGCCTTCTGTTTCCATCACCAAAGCTTTCAGGGGAGCATTTACAACCGGTTGGCACCATTTTTGAGTGAATTGCCAAATGTCAGATTTTTGCTGAAATTGTGACCCCGGGGCTTAGGGATTTTTTTAAAAAAATATTTTCTGCCGGTTAAGTTTTTGAGGGCTGATTTCTTGTCCTGTGATAAAAAGCCTTCTGTTTCCATCACCAAAGCTTTCAGGGGAGCATTTGCAACCGGTTTGCACCATTTTTGAGTGAATTGCCGGAAGTCAGATTTTTGCTGAAATTGTGACCCCGGGGCTTAGGGATTTTTTAAAAAAAATATTTTCTGCCGGTTAAGTTTTTGAGGGCTGATTTCTTGTCCTGTGATAAAAAGCCTTCTGTTTCCATCACCAAAGCTTTCAGGGGAGCATTGACAACCGCTTCGCACCATTTTTGAGTGAATTGCCAAAAGTCAGATTTTTGCTGAAATTGTGACCCCGGGGCTTAGGGATTTTTTCAAAAAAATATTTTCTGCCGGTTAAGTTTTTGAGGGCTGATTTCTTGTCCTGTGATAAAAAGCCTTCTGTTTCCATCACCAAAGCTTTAAGGGGACCATTTGCAAGCTTCTGGCACCATTTTTGAGTGAATTGCCAAAAGTCAGATTTTTGCTGAAATTGTGACCCCTTGGCTTAGGACCTTTTTCAAAAAAATATTTTCTGCCAGTTAAGTTTTTGAGGGCTGATTTCTTGTCCTGTGATAAAAAGCCTTCTGTTTCCATCACCAAAGCTTTCAGGGGAGCATTTGCAACCGGTTGGCACCATTTTGGAGTGAATTGCCAAAAGTCAGATTTTTGCTGAAATTGTGACCCCGGGGCTTAGGGATTTTTTCAAAAAAATATTTTCTGCCGGTTAAGTTTTTGAGGGCTGATTTCTCGTCCTGTGATAAAAAGCCTTCTGTTTCCATCGCCAAAGCTTTCAGGGGATCATTTGCAAGCTTATGGCACCATTTTTGAGTGAATTGCCAAAAGTCAGATTTTTGCTGAAATTGTGACCCCGGGGCTTAGGGATTTTTTTAAAAAAATATTTTCTGCCGGTTAAGTTTTTGAGGGCTGATTTCTTGTCCTGTGATAAAAAGCCTTCTGTTTCCATCACCAAAGCTTTCAGGGGTGCATTTGCAACCGCTTCGCACCATTTTTGAGTGAATTGCCAAAAGTCAGATTTTTGCTGAAATTGTGACCCCGGGGCTTAGGGATTTTTTCAAAAAAATATTTTCTGCCGGTTAAGTTTTTGAGGGCTGATTTCTTGTCCTGTGATAAAAAGCCTTCTGTTTCCATCACCAAAGCTTTCAGGGGAGCATTTGCAACCGGTTGGCACCATTTTTGAGTGAATTGCCAAAAGTCAGATTTTTGCTGAAATTGTGACCCCGGGGCTTAGGGATTTTTTCAAAAAAATATTTTCTGCCGGTTAAGTTTTTGAGGGCTGATTTCTTGTCCTGTGATAAAAAGCCTTCTGTTTCCATCACCAAAGCTTTCAGGGGAGCATTTGCAACCGGTTGGCACCATTTTTGAGTGAATTGCCAGAAGTCAGATTTTTGCTGAAATTGTGACCCCGGGGCTTAGGGATTTTTTCAAAAAAATATTTTCTGCCGGTTAAGTTTTTGAGGGCTGATTTCTTGTCCTGTGATAAAAAGCCTTCTGTTTCCATCACCAAAGCTTTCAGGGGAGCATTGACAACCGCTTCGCACCATTTTTGAGTGAATTGCCAAAAGTCAGATTTTTGCTGAAATTGTGACCCCGGGGCTTAGGGATTTTTTCAAAAAAATATTTTCTGCCGGTTAAGTTTTTGAGGGCTGATTTCTTGTCCTGTGATAAAAAGCCTTCTGTTTCCATCACCAAAGCTTTCAGGGGATCATTTGCAAGCTTCTGGCACCATTTTTGAGTGAATTGCCAAAAGTCAGATTTTTGCTGAAATTGTGACCCCTTGGCTTAGGACCTTTTTCAAAAAAATATTTTCTGCCAGTTAAGTTTTTGAGGGCTGATTTCTTGTCCTGTGATAAAAAGCCTTCTGTTTCCATCACCAAAGCTTTCAGGGGAGCATTTGCAACCGGTTGGCACCATTTTTGAGTGAATTGCCAAAAGTCAGATTTTTGCTGAAATTGTGACCCCGGGGCTTAGGGATTTTTTCAAAAAAATATTTTCTGCCGGTTAAGTTTTTGAGGGCTGATTTCTTGTCCTGTGATAAAAAGCCTTCTGTTTCCATCGCCAAAGCTTTCAGGGGATCATTTGCAAGCTTATGGCACCATTTTTGAGTGAATTGCCAAAAGTCAGATTTTTGCTGAAATTGTGACCCCGGGGCTTAGGGATTTTTTTAAAAAAATATTTTCTGCCGGTTAAGTTTTTGAGGGCTGATTTCTTGTCCTGTGATAAAAAGCCTTCTGTTTCCATCACCAAAGCTTTCAGGGGTGCATTTGCAACCGCTTCGCACCATTTTTGAGTGAATTGCCAAAAGTCAGATTTTTGCTGAAATTGTGACCCCGGGGCTTAGGGATTTTTTCAAAAAAATATTTTCTGCCGGTTAAGTTTTTGAGGGCTGATTTCTTGTCCTGTGATAAAAAGCCTTCTGTTTCCATCACCAAAGCTTTCAGGGGATCATTTGCAAGCTTCTGGCACCATTTTTGAGTGAATTGCCAAAAGTCAGATTTTTGCTGAAATTGTGACCCCGGGGCTTAGGACCTTTTTCAAAAAAATATTTTCTACCAGTTAAGTTTTTGAGGGCTGATTTCTTGTCCTGTGATAAAAAGCCTTCTGTTTCCATCACCGAAGCTTTCAGGGGAGCATTTGCAACCGGTTGGCACCATTTTTGAGTGAATTGCCAAAAGTCAGATTTTTGCTGAAATTGTGACCCCGGGGCTTAGGGATTTTTTCAAAAAAATATTTTCTGCCGGTTAAGTTTTTGAGGGCTGATTTCTTGTCCTGTGATAAAAAGCCTTCTGTTTCCATCACCAAAGCTTTCAGGGGAGCATTTGCAACCGGTTGGCACCATTTTTGAGTGAATTGCCAGAAGTCAGATTTTTGCTGAAATTGTGACCCCGGGGCTTAGGGATTTTTTCAAAAAAATGTTTTCTGCCGGTTAAGTTTTTGAGGGCTGATTTCTTGTCCTGTGATAAAAAGCCTTCTGTTTCCATCACCAAAGCTTTCAGGGGAGCATTGACAACCGCTTCGCACCATTTTTGAGTGAATTGCCAAAAGTCAGATTTTTGCTGAAATTGTGACCCCGGGGCTTAGGGATTTTTTCAAAAAAATATTTTCTGCCGGTTAAGTTTTTGAGGGCTGATTTCTTGTCCTGTGATAAAAAGCCTTCTGTTTCCATCACCAAAGCTTTAAGGGGATCATTTGCAAGCTTCTGGCACCATTTTTGAGTGAATTGCCAAAAGTCAGATTTTTGCTGAAATTGTGACCCCTTGGCTTAGGACCTTTTTCAAAAAAATATTTTCTGCCAGTTAAGTTTTTGAGGGCTGATTTCTTGTCCTGTGATAAAAAGCCTTCTGTTTCCATCACCAAAGCTTTCAGGGGAGCATTTGCAACCGGTTGGCACCATTTTTGAGTGAATTGCCAAAAGTCAGATTTTTGCTGAAATTGTGACCCCGGGGCTTAGGGATTTTTTCAAAAAAATATTTTCTGCCGGTTAAGTTTTTGAGGGCTGATTTCTTGTCCTGTGATAAAAAGCCTTCTGTTTCCATCGCCAAAGCTTTCAGGGGATCATTTGCAAGCTTATGGCACCATTTTTGAGTGAATTGCCAAAAGTCAGATTTTTGCTGAAATTGTGACCCCGGGGCTTAGGGATTTTTTTAAAAAAATATTTTCTGCCAGTTAAGTTTTTGAGGGCTGATTTCTTGTCCTGTGATAAAAAGCCTTCTGTTTCCATCACCAAAGCTTTCAGGGGTGCATTTGCAACCGCTTCGCACCATTTTTGAGTGAATTGCCAAAAGTCAGATTTTTGCTGAAATTGTGACCCCGGGGCTTAGGGATTTTTTCAAAAAAATATTTTCTGCCGGTTAAGTTTTTGAGGGCTGATTTCTTGTCCTGTGATAAAAAGCCTTCTGTTTCCATCACCAAAGCTTTCAGGGGATCATTTGCAAGCTTCTGGCACCATTTTTGAGTGAATTGCCAAAAGTCAGATTTTTGCTGAAATTGTGACCCCTTGGCTTAGGACCTTTTTCAAAAAAATATTTTCTGCCAGTTAAGTTTTTGAGGGCTGATTTCTTGTCCTGTGATAAAAAGCCTTCTGTTTCCATCACCAAAGCTTTCAGGGGAGCATTTGCAACCGGTTGGCACCATTTTTGAGTGAATTGCTTAAAGTCAGATTTTTGCTGAAATTGTGACCCCGGGGCTTAGGGATTTTTTCAAAAAAATATTTTCTGCCGGTTAAGTTTTTGAGGGCTGATTTCTTGTCCTGTGATAAAAAGCCTTCTGTTTCCATCGCCAAAGCTTTCAGGGGATCATTTGCAAGCTTATGGCACCATTTTTGAGTGAATTGCCAAAAGTCAGATTTTTGCTGAAATTGTGACCCCGGGGCTTAGGGATTTTTTCAAAAAAATATTTTCTGCCGGTTAAGTTTTTGAGGGCTGATTTCTTGTCCTGTGATAAAAAGCCTTCTGTTTCCATCACCAAAGCTTTCAGGGGAGCATTGACAACCGCTTCGCACCATTTTTGAGTGAATTGCCAAAAGTCAGATTTTTGCTGAAATTGTGACCCCGGGGCTTAGGGATTTTTTCAAAAAAATATTTTCTGCCGGTTAAGTTTTTGAGGGCTGATTTCTTGTCCTGTGATAAAAAGCCTTCTGTTTCCATCGCCAAAGCTTTCAGGGGATCATTTGCAAGCTTATGGCACCATTTTTGAGTGAATTGCCAAAAGTCAGATTTTTGCTGAAATTGTGACCCCGGGGCTTAGGGATTTTTTTAAAAAAATATTTTCTGCCGGTTAAGTTTTTGAGGGCTGATTTCTTGTCCTGTGATAAAAAGCCTTCTGTTTCCATCACCAAAGCTTTCAGGGGTGCATTTGCAACCGCTTCGCACCATTTTTGAGTGAATTGCCAAAAGTCAGATTTTTGCTGAAATTGTGACCCCGGGGCTTAGGGATTTTTTCAAAAAAATATTTTCTGCCGGTTAAGTTTTTGAGGGCTGATTTCTTGTCCTGTGATAAAAAGCCTTCTGTTTCCATCACCAAAGCTTTCAGGGGATCATTTGCAAGCTTCTGGCACCATTTTTGAGTGAATTGCCAAAAGTCAGATTTTTGCTGAAATTGTGACCCCTTGGCTTAGGACATTTTCAAAAAAATATTTTCTGCCAGTTAAGTTTTTGAGGGCTGATTTCTTGTCCTGTGATAAAAAGCCTTCTGTTTCCATCACCAAAGCTTTCAGGGGAGCATTTGCAACCGGTTGGCACCATTTTTGAGTGAATTGCCAAAAGTCAGATTTTTGCTGAAATTGTGACCCCGGGGCTTAGGGATTTTTTCAAAAAAATATTTTCTGCCGGTTAAGTTTTTGAGGGCTGATTTCTTGTCCTGTGATAAAAAGCCTTCTGTTTCCATCGCCAAAGCTTTCAGGGGATCATTTGCAAGCTTATGGCACCATTTTTGAGTGAATTGCCAAAAGTCAGATTTTTGCTGAAATTGTGACCCCGGGGCTTAGGGATTTTTTTAAAAAAATATTTTCTGCCGGTTAAGTTTTTGAGGGCTGATTTCTTGTCCTGTGATAAAAAGCCTTCTGTTTCCATCACCAAAGCTTTCAGGGGAGCATTTGCAACCGGTTGGCACCATTTTTGAGTGAATTGCCAAAAGTCAGATTTTTGCTGAAATTGTGACCCCGGGGCTTAGGGATTTTTTCAAAAAAATATTTTCTGCCGGTTAAGTTTTTGAGGGCTGATTTCTTGTCCTGTGATAAAAAGCCTTCTGTTTCCATCACCAAAGCTTTCAGGGGAGCATTTGCAACCGGTTGGCACCATTTTTGAGTGAATTGCCAAAAGTCAGATTTTTGCTGAAATTGTGACCCCGGGGATTAGGGATTTTTTTAAAAAAATATTTTCTGCCGGTTAAGTTTTTGAGGGCTGATTTCTTGTCCTGTGATAAAAAGCCTTCTGTTTCCATCACCAAAGCTTTCAGGGGAGCATTTGCAACCGGTTGGCACCATTTTTGAGTGAATTGCCAAAAGTCAGATTTTTGCTGAAATTGTGACCCCGGGGCTTAGGGATTTTTTCAAAAAAATATTTTCTGCCGGTTAAGTTTTTGAGGGCTGATTTCTTGTCCTGTTATAAAAGGCCTTCTGTTTCCATCGCCAAAGCTTTCAGGGGATCATTTGCAAGCTTCTCGCACCATTTTTGAGTGAATTGCCAAAAGTCAGATTTTTGCTGAAATTGTTACCCCGGGGCTTAGGGATTTTTTCAAAAAAATATTTTCTGCCGGTTAAGTTTTTGAGGGTTGATTTCTTGTCCTGTGATAAAAAGCCTTCTGTTTCGAGTGCCAAACCTTTCAGGAGAGCATTTTCAAGCTTTTGGCACCATTTTTGAGTGAATTGTGAAAAATCAGATTTTTTCTGAAATTGTGACCCCGGGGCTTAGGGATTTTTTCAAAAAAATATTTTCTGCCAGTTAAGTTTTTGAGGGCTGATTTCTTGTCCTGTGATAAAAAACCTTCTGTTTCGAGTGCCAAACCTTTCAGGAGAGAATTTTCAAGCTTTTGGCACCATCTTTGAGTGAATTGCCAAAAGTCTGATTTTTGCTGAAATTGTGACCCCGGGGCTTAGGGATTTTTTCAAAAAAATATTTTCTGCAGGTTAAGTTTTTGAGGGCTGATTTCTTGTCCTGTGATAAAAAGCATTCTGTTTCGAGTACCAAACCTTTCAGGAGAGCATTTGTAAGCTTTTGGCACCATTTTTGAGTGAATTGCCAAAAGTCAGATTTTTGCTGAAATTGTGACCCCGGGGCTTAGGGATTTTTTCAAAAAAATATTTTCTGCCGGTTAAGTTTTTGAGGGCTGATTTCTTGTCCTGTGATAAAAAGCCTTCTGTTTCCATCACCAAAGCTTTCAGGGGATCATTTGCAAGCTTCTGGCACCATTTTTGAGTGAATTGCCAAAAGTCAGATTTTTGCTGAAATTGTGACCCCGGGGCTTAGGGATTTTTTCAAAAAAATATTTTCTGCCGGTTAAGTTTTTGAGGGCTGATTTCTTGTCCTGTGATAAAAAGCCTTCTGTTTCCATCACCAAAGCTTTCAGGGGATCATTTGCAACCGGTTGGCACCATTTTTGAGTGAATTGCCAAAAGTCAGATTTTTGCTGAAATTGTGACCCCGGGGCTTAGGACCTTTTTCAAAAAAATATTTTCTACCAGTTAAGTTTTTGAGTGCTGATTTCTTGTCCTGTGATAAAAAGCCTTCTGTTTCCATCACCAAAGCTTTCAGGGGAGCATTTGCAACCGGTTGGCACCATTTTTGAGTGAATTGCCAAAAGTCAGATTTTTGCTGAAATTGTGACCCCGGGGCTTAGGGATTTTTTCAAAAAAATATTTTCTGCCGGTTAAGTTTTTGAGGGCTGATTTCTTGTCCTGTGATAAAAAGCCTTCTGTTTCCATCACCAAAGCTTTCAGGGGAGCATTTGCAACCGGTTGGCACCATTTTTGAGTGAATTGCCAAAAGTCAGATTTTTGCTGAAATTGTGACCCCGGGGCTTTGGGATTTTTTTAAAAAAATATTTTCTGCCGGTTAAGTTTTTGAGGGCTGATTTCTTGTCCTGTGATAAAAAGCCTTCTGTTTCCATCACCAAAGCTTTCAGGGGAGCATTTGCATCCGCTTCGCACCATTTTTGAGTGAATTGCCAAAAGTCAGATTTTTGCTGAAATTGTGACCCCGGGGCTTAGGGATTTTTTCAAAAAAATATTTTCTGCCGGTTAAGTTTTTGAGGGCTGATTTCTTGTCCTGTGATAAAAAGCCTTCTGTTTCCATCACCAAAGCTTTCAGGGGATCATTTGCAAGCTTCTGGCACCATTTTTGAGTGAATTGCCAAAAGTCAGATTTTTGCTGAAATTGTGACCCCGGGGCTTAGGACCTTTTTCAAAAAAATATTTTCTGCCGGTTAAGTTTTTGAGGGCTGATTTCTTGTCCTGTGATAAAAAGCCTTCTGTTTCGAGTGCCAAACCTTTCAGGAGAGCATTTTCAAGCTTTTGGCACCATCTTTGAGTGAATTGCCAAAAGTCAGATTTTTGCTGAAATTGTGACCCTGGGGCTTAGGGATTTTTTCAAAAAATATTTTCTGCAGGTTAAGTTTTTGAGGGCTGATTTCTTGTCCTGTGATAAAAAGCCTTCTGTTTCGAGTGTCAAACATTTCAGGACAGCATTTTCAAGCTTTTGGCACCATCTTTGAGTGAATTGCCAAAAGTCAGATTTTTGCTGAAATTGTCACCCCGGGGCTTAGGGATTTTTTTAAAAAAATATTTTCTCCTGGTTTAGTTTTTGAGGGCTGATTTCTTGTCCTGTGATAAAAAGCCTTCTGTTTCCATCACCAAAGCTTTCAGGGGAGCATTTACAACCGGTTGGCACCATTTTTGAGTGAATTGCCAAATGTCAGATTTTTGCTGAAATTGTGACCCCGGGGCTTAGGGATTTTTTTAAAAAAATATTTTCTGCCGGTTAAGTTTTTGAGGGCTGATTTCTTGTCCTGTGATAAAAAGCCTTCTGTTTCCATCACCAAAGCTTTCAGGGGAGCATTTGCAACCGGTTGGCACCATTTTTGAGTGAATTGCCAAAAGTCAGATTTTTGCTGAAATTGTGACCCCGGGGCTTAGGGATTTTTTTTAAAAAATATTTTCTGCCGGTTAATTTCTTGAGGGCTGATTTCTTGTCCTGTGATAAAAAGCCTTCTGTTTCCATCACCAAAGCTTTCAGGGGAGTATTTGCAACCGGTTGGCACCATTTTTGAGTGAATTGCCAAAAGTCAGATTTTTGCTGAAATTGTGACCCCGGGGCTTAGGGATTTTTTCAAAAAAATATTTTCTGCAGGTTAAGTTTTTGAGGGCTGATTTCTTGTCCTGTGATAAAAAGCATTCTGTTTCGAGTACCAAACCTTTCAGGAGAGCATTTGTAAGCTTTTGGCACCATTTTTGAGTGAATTTCCAAATGTCAGATTTTTGCTGAAATTGTGACCCCCCCGGGGCTTAGGGATTTTTTCAAAAAAATATTTTCTGCCGGTTAAGTTTTTGAGGGCTGATTTCTTGTCCTGTGATAAAAAGCCTTCTGTTTCCATCGCCAAAGCTTTCAGGGGATCATTTGCAAGCTTATGGCACCATTTTTGAGTGAATTGCCAAAAGTCAGATTTTTGCTGAAATTGTGACCCCGGGGCTTAGGGATTTTTTTAAAAAAATATTTTCTGCCGGTTAAGTTTTTGAGGGCTGATTTCTTGTCCTGTGATAAAAAGCCTTCTGTTTCCATCACCAAAGCTTTCAGGGGTGCATTTGCAACCGCTTCGCACCATTTTTGAGTGAATTGCCAAAAGTCAGATTTTTGCTGAAATTGTGACCCCGGGGCTTAGGGATTTTTTCAAAAAAATATTTTCTGCCGGTTAAGTTTTTGAGGGCTGATTTCTTGTCCTGTGATAAAAAGCCTTCTGTTTCCATCACCAAAGCTTTCAGGGGAGCATTTGCAACCGGTTGGCACCATTTTTGAGTGAATTGCCAAAAGTCAGATTTTTGCTGAAATTGTGACCCCGGGGATTAGGGATTTTTTTAAAAAAATATTTTCTGCCGGTTAAGTTTTTGAGGGCTGATTTCTTGTCCTGTGATAAAAAGCCTTCTGTTTCCATCACCAAAGCTTTCAGGGGAGCATTTGCAACCGGTTGGCACCATTTTTGAGTGAATTGCCAAAAGTCAGATTTTTGCTGAAATTGTGACCCCGGGGCTTAGGGATTTTTTCAAAAAAATATTTTCTGCCGGTTAAGTTTTTGAGGGCTGATTTCTTGTCCTGTTATAAAAGGCCTTCTGTTTCCATCGCCAAAGCTTTCAGGGGATCATTTGCAAGCTTCTCGCACCATTTTTGAGTGAATTGCCAAAAGTCAGATTTTTGCTGAAATTGTTACCCCGGGGCTTAGGGATTTTTTCAAAAAAATATTTTCTGCCGGTTAAGTTTTTGAGGGTTGATTTCTTGTCCTGTGATAAAAAGCCTTCTGTTTCGAGTGCCAAACCTTTCAGGAGAGCATTTTCAAGCTTTTGGCACCATTTTTGAGTGAATTGCGAAAAATCAGATTTTTTCTGAAATTGTGACCCCGGGGCTTAGGGATTTTTTCAAAAAAATATTTTCTGCCAGTTAAGTTTTTGAGGGCTGATTTCTTGTCCTGTGATAAAAAACCTTCTGTTTCGAGTGCCAAACCTTTCAGGAGAGAATTTTCAAGCTTTTGGCACCATCTTTGAGTGAATTGCCAAAAGTCTGATTTTTGCTGAAATTGTGACCCCGGGGCTTAGGGATTTTTTCAAAAAAATATTTTCTGCAGGTTAAGTTTTTGAGGGCTGATTTCTTGTCCTGTGATAAAAAGCATTCTGTTTCGAGTACCAAACCTTTCAGGAGAGCATTTGTAAGCTTTTGGCACCATTTTTGAGTGAATTGCCAAAAGTCAGATTTTTGCTGAAATTGTGACCCCGGGGCTTAGGGATTTTTTCAAAAAAATATTTTCTGCCGGTTAATTTCTTGAGGGCTGATTTCTTGTCCTGTGATAAAAAGCCTTCTGTTTCGAGTGCCAAACCTTTCAGGAGAGAATTTTCAAGCTTTTGGCACCATCTTTGAGTGAATTGCCAAAAGTCTGATTTTTGCTGAAATTGTGACCCCGGGGCTTAGGGATTTTTTCAAAAAAATATTTTCTGCCGGTTAAGTTTTTGAGGGCTGATTTCTTGTCCTGTGATAAAAAGCCTTCTGTTTCCATCACCAAAGCTTTCAGGGGATCATTTGCAAGCTTCTGGCACCATTTTTGAGTGAATTGCCAAAAGTCAGATTTTTGCTGAAATTGTGACCCCGGGGCTTAGGACCTTTTTCAAAAAAATATTTTCTACCAGTTAAGTTTTTGAGTGCTGATTTCTTGTCCTGTGATAAAAAGCCTTCTGTTTCCATCACCAAAGCTTTCAGGGGAGCATTTGCAACCGGTTGGCACCATTTTTGAGTGAATTGCCAAAAGTCAGATTTTTGCTGAAATTGTGACCCCGGGGCTTAGGGATTTTTTCAAAAAAATATTTTCTGCCGGTTAAGTTTTTGAGGGCTGATTTCTTGTCCTGTGATAAAAAGCCTTCTGTTTCCATCACCAAAGCTTTCAGGGGATCATTTGCAACCGGTTGGCACCATTTTTGAGTGAATTGCCAAAAGTCAGATTTTTGCTGAAATTGTGACCCCGGGGCTTAGGACCTTTTTCAAAAAAATATTTTCTACCAGTTAAGTTTTTGAGTGCTGATTTCTTGTCCTGTGATAAAAAGCCTTCTGTTTCCATCACCAAAGCTTTCAGGGGAGCATTTGCAACCGGTTGGCACCATTTTTGAGTGAATTGCCAAAAGTCAGATTTTTGCTGAAATTGTGACCCCGGGGCTTAGGGATTTTTTCAAAAAAATATTTTCTGCCGGTTAAGTTTTTGAGGGCTGATTTCTTGTCCTGTGATAAAAAGCCTTCTGTTTCCATCACCAAAGCTTTCAGGGGAGCATTTGCAACCGGTTGGCACCATTTTTGAGTGAATTGCCAAAAGTCAGATTTTTGCTGAAATTGTGACCCCAGGGCTTTGGGATTTTTTTAAAAAAATATTTTCTGCCGGTTAAGTTTTTGAGGGCTGATTTCTTGTCCTGTGATAAAAAGCCTTCTGTTTCCATCACCAAAGCTTTCAGGGGAGCATTTGCATCCGCTTCGCACCATTTTTGAGTGAATTGCCAAAAGTCAGATTTTTGCTGAAATTGTGACCCCGGGGCTTAGGGATTTTTTCAAAAAAATATTTTCTGCCGGTTAAGTTTTTGAGGGCTGATTTCTTGTCCTGTGATAAAAAGCCTTCTGTTTCCATCACCAAAGCTTTCAGGGGATCATTTGCAAGCTTCTGGCACCATTTTTGAGTGAATTGCCAAAAGTCAGATTTTTGCTGAAATTGTGACCCCGGGGCTTAGGACCTTTTTCAAAAAAATATTTTCTGCCAGTTAAGTTTTTGAGGGCTGATTTCTTGTCCTGTGATAAAAAGCCTTCTGTTTCGAGTGCCAAACCTTTCAGGAGAGCATTTTCAAGCTTTTGGCACCATCTTTGAGTGAATTGCCAAAAGTCAGATTTTTGCTGAAATTGTGACCCTGGGGCTTAGGGATTTTTTCAAAAAATATTTTCTGCAGGTTAAGTTTTTGAGGGCTGATTTCTTGTCCTGTGATAAAAAGCCTTCTGTTTCGAGTGTCAAACATTTCAGGACAGCATTTTCAAGCTTTTGGCACCATCTTTGAGTGAATTGCCAAAAGTCAGATTTTTGCTGAAATTGTCACCCCGGGGCTTAGGGATTTTTTTAAAAAAATATTTTCTCCTGGTTTAGTTTTTGAGGGCTGATTTCTTGTCCTGTGATAAAAAGCCTTCTGTTTCCATCACCAGAGCTTTCAGGGGAGCATTTACAACCGGTTGGCACCATTTTTGAGTGAATTGCCAAATGTCAGATTTTTGCTGAAATTGTGACCCCGGGGCTTAGGGATTTTTTTAAAAAAATATTTTCTGCCGGTTAAGTTTTTGAGGGCTGATTTCTTGTCCTGTGATAAAAAGCCTTCTGTTTCCATCACCAAAGCTTTCAGGGGAGCATTTGCAACCGGTTGGCACCATTTTTGAGTGAATTGCCAAAAGTCAGATTTTTGCTGAAATTGTGACCCCGGGGCTTAGGGATTTTTTTAAAAAAATATTTTCTGCCGGTTAATTTCTTGAGGGCTGATTTCTTGTCCTGTGATAAAAAGCCTTCTGTTTCCATCACCAAAGCTTTCAGGGGAGTATTTGCAACCGGTTGGCACCATTTTTGAGTGAATTGCCAAAAGTCAGATTTTTGCTGAAATTGTGACCCCGGGGCTTAGGGATTTTTTCAAAAAAATATTTTCTGCAGGTTAAGTTTTTGAGGGCTGATTTCTTGTCCTGTGATAAAAAGCATTCTGTTTCGAGTACCAAACCTTTCAGGAGAGCATTTGTAAGCTTTTGGCACCATTTTTGAGTGAATTTCCAAAAGTCAGATTTTTGCTGAAATTGTGACCCCCCCGGGGCTTAGGGATTTTTTCAAAAAAATATTTTCTGCCGGTTAAGTTTTTGAGGGCTGATTTCTTGTCCTGTGATAAAAAGCCTTCTGTTTCCATCGCCAAAGCTTTCAGGGGATCATTTGCAAGCTTATGGCACCATTTTTGAGTGAATTGCCAAAAGTCAGATTTTTGCTGAAATTGTGACCCCGGGGCTTAGGGATTTTTTTAAAAAAATATTTTCTGCCGGTTAAGTTTTTGAGGGCTGATTTCTTGTCCTGTGATAAAAAGCCTTCTGTTTCCATCACCAAAGCTTTCAGGGGTGCATTTGCAACCGCTTCGCACCATTTTTGAGTGAATTGCCAAAAGTCAGATTTTTGCTGAAATTGTGACCCCGGGGCTTAGGGATTTTTTCAAAAAAATATTTTCTGCCGGTTAAGTTTTTGAGGGCTGATTTCTTGTCCTGTGATAAAAAGCCTTCTGTTTCCATCACCAAAGCTTTCAGGGGATCATTTGCAAGCTTCTGGCACCATTTTTGAGTGAATTGCCAAAAGTCAGATTTTTGCTGAAATTGTGACCCCTTGGCTTAGGACATTTTCAAAAAAATATTTTCTGCCAGTTAAGTTTTTGAGGGCTGATTTCTTGTCCTGTGATAAAAAGCCTTCTGTTTCCATCACCAAAGCTTTCAGGGGAGCATTTGCAACCGGTTGGCACCATTTTTGAGTGAATTGCCAAAAGTCAGATTTTTGCTGAAATTGTGACCCCGGGGCTTAGGGATTTTTTCAAAAAAATATTTTCTGCCGGTTAAGTTTTTGAGGGCTGATTTCTTGTCCTGTGATAAAAAGCCTTCTGTTTCCATCGCCAAAGCTTTCAGGGGATCATTTGCAAGCTTATGGCACCATTTTTGAGTGAATTGCCAAAAGTCAGATTTTTGCTGAAATTGTGACCCCGGGGCTTAGGGATTTTTTTAAAAAAATATTTTCTGCCGGTTAAGTTTTTGAGGGCTGATTTCTTGTCCTGTGATAAAAAGCCTTCTGTTTCCATCACCAAAGCTTTCAGGGGAGCATTTGCAACCGGTTGGCACCATTTTTGAGTGAATTGCCAAAAGTCAGATTTTTGCTGAAATTGTGACCCCGGGGCTTAGGGATTTTTTCAAAAAAATATTTTCTGCCGGTTAAGTTTTTGAGGGCTGATTTCTTGTCCTGTGATAAAAAGCCTTCTGTTTCCATCACCAAAGCTTTCAGGGGAGCATTTGCAACCGGTTGGCACCATTTTTGAGTGAATTGCCAAAAGTCAGATTTTTGCTGAAATTGTGACCCCGGGGATTAGGGATTTTTTTAAAAAAATATTTTCTGCCGGTTAAGTTTTTGAGGGCTGATTTCTTGTCCTGTGATAAAAAGCCTTCTGTTTCCATCACCAAAGCTTTCAGGGGAGCATTTGCAACCGGTTGGCACCATTTTTGAGTGAATTGCCAAAAGTCAGATTTTTGCTGAAATTGTGACCCCGGGGCTTAGGGATTTTTTCAAAAAAATATTTTCTGCCGGTTAAGTTTTTGAGGGCTGATTTCTTGTCCTGTTATAAAAGGCCTTCTGTTTCCATCGCCAAAGCTTTCAGGGGATCATTTGCAAGCTTCTCGCACCATTTTTGAGTGAATTGCCAAAAGTCAGATTTTTGCTGAAATTGTTACCCCGGGGCTTAGGGATTTTTTCAAAAAAATATTTTCTGCCGGTTAAGTTTTTGAGGGTTGATTTCTTGTCCTGTGATAAAAAGCCTTCTGTTTCGAGTGCCAAACCTTTCAGGAGAGCATTTTCAAGCTTTTGGCACCATTTTTGAGTGAATTGCGAAAAATCAGATTTTTTCTGAAATTGTGACCCCGGGGCTTAGGGATTTTTTCAAAAAAATATTTTCTGCCAGTTAAGTTTTTGAGGGCTGATTTCTTGTCCTGTGATAAAAAACCTTCTGTTTCGAGTGCCAAACCTTTCAGGAGAGAATTTTCAAGCTTTTGGCACCATCTTTGAGTGAATTGCCAAAAGTCTGATTTTTGCTGAAATTGTGACCCCGGGGCTTAGGGATTTTTTCAAAAAAATATTTTCTGCAGGTTAAGTTTTTGAGGGCTGATTTCTTGTCCTGTGATAAAAAGCATTCTGTTTCGAGTACCAAACCTTTCAGGAGAGCATTTGTAAGCTTTTGGCACCATTTTTGAGTGAATTGCCAAAAGTCAGATTTTTGCTGAAATTGTGACCCCGGGGCTTAGGGATTTTTTCAAAAAAATATTTTCTGCCGGTTAAGTTTTTGAGGGCTGATTTCTTGTCCTGTGATAAAAAGCCTTCTGTTTCCATCACCAAAGCTTTCAGGGGATCATTTGCAAGCTTCTGGCACCATTTTTGAGTGAATTGCCAAAAGTCAGATTTTTGCTGAAATTGTGACCCCGGGGCTTAGGACCTTTTTCAAAAAAATATTTTCTACCAGTTAAGTTTTTGAGTGCTGATTTCTTGTCCTGTGATAAAAAGCCTTCTGTTTCCATCACCAAAGCTTTCAGGGGAGCATTTGCAACCGGTTGGCACCATTTTTGAGTGAATTGCCAAAAGTCAGATTTTTGCTGAAATTGTGACCCCGGGGCTTAGGGATTTTTTCAAAAAAATATTTTCTGCCGGTTAAGTTTTTGAGGGCTGATTTCTTGTCCTGTGATAAAAAGCCTTCTGTTTCCATCACCAAAGCTTTCAGGGGATCATTTGCAACCGGTTGGCACCATTTTTGAGTGAATTGCCAAAAGTCAGATTTTTGCTGAAATTGTGACCCCGGGGCTTAGGACCTTTTTCAAAAAAATATTTTCTACCAGTTAAGTTTTTGAGTGCTGATTTCTTGTCCTGTGATAAAAAGCCTTCTGTTTCCATCACCAAAGCTTTCAGGGGAGCATTTGCAACCGGTTGGCACCATTTTTGAGTGAATTGCCAAAAGTCAGATTTTTGCTGAAATTGTCACCCCGGGGCTTAGGGATTTTTTCAAAAAAATATTTTCTGCCGGTTAAGTTTTTGAGGGCTGATTTCTTGTCCTGTGATAAAAAGCCTTCTGTTTCCATCACCAAAGCTTTCAGGGGAGCATTTGCAACCGGTTGGCACCATTTTTGAGTGAATTGCCAAAAGTCAGATTTTTGCTGAAATTGTGACCCCGGGGCTTTGGGATTTTTTAAAAAAAATATTTTCTGCCGGTTAAGTTTTTGAGGGCTGATTTCTTGTCCTGTGATAAAAAGCCTTCTGTTTCCATCACCAAAGCTTTCAGGGGAGCATTTGCATCCGCTTCGCACCATTTTTGAGTGAATTGCCAAAAGTCAGATTTTTGCTGAAATTGTGACCCCGGGGCTTAGGGATTTTTTCAAAAAAATATTTTCTGCCGGTTAAGTTTTTGAGGGCTGATTTCTTGTCCTGTGATAAAAAGCCTTCTGTTTCCATCACCAAAGCTTTCAGGGGATCATTTGCAAGCTTCTGGCACCATTTTTGAGTGAATTGCCAAAAGTCAGATTTTTGCTGAAATTGTGACCCCGGGGCTTAGGACCTTTTTCAAAAAAATATTTTCTGCCAGTTAAGTTTTTGAGGGCTGATTTCTTGTCCTGTGATAAAAAGCCTTCTGTTTCGAGTGCCAAACCTTTCAGGAGAGCATTTTCAAGCTTTTGGCACCATCTTTGAGTGAATTGCCAAAAGTCAGATTTTTGCTGAAATTGTGACCCTGGGGCTTAGGGATTTTTTCAAAAAATATTTTCTGCAGGTTAAGTTTTTGAGGGCTGATTTCTTGTCCTGTGATAAAAAGCCTTCTGTTTCGAGTGTCAAACATTTCAGGACAGCATTTTCAAGCTTTTGGCACCATCTTTGAGTGAATTGCCAAAAGTCAGATTTTTGCTGAAATTGTCACCCCGGGGCTTAGGGATTTTTTTAAAAAAATATTTTCTCCTGGTTTAGTTTTTGAGGGCTGATTTCTTGTCCTGTGATAAAAAGCCTTCTGTTTCCATCACCAAAGCTTTCAGGGGAGCATTTACAACCGGTTGGCACCATTTTTGAGTGAATTGCCAAATGTCAGATTTTTGCTGAAATTGTGACCCCGGGGCTTAGGGATTTTTTTAAAAAAATATTTTCTGCCGGTTAAGTTTTTGAGGGCTGATTTCTTGTCCTGTGATAAAAAGCCTTCTGTTTCCATCACCAAAGCTTTCAGGGGAGCATTTGCAACCGGTTGGCACCATTTTTGAGTGAATTGCCAAAAGTCAGATTTTTGCTGAAATTGTGACCCCGGGGCTTAGGGATTTTTTTAAAAAAATATTTTCTTCCGGTTAATTTCTTGAGGGCTGATTTCTTGTCCTGTGATAAAAAGCCTTCTGTTTCCATCACCAAAGCTTTCAGGGGAGTATTTGCAACCGGTTGGCACCATTTTTGAGTGAATTGCCAAAAGTCAGATTTTTGCTGAAATTGTGACCCCGGGGCTTAGGGATTTTTTCAAAAAAATATTTTCTGCAGGTTAAGTTTTTGAGGGCTGATTTCTTGTCCTGTGATAAAAAGCCTTCTGTTTCCATCACCAAAGCTTTCAGGGGAGCATTTGCAACCGGTTGGCACCATTTTTGAGTGAATTGCCAAAAGTCAGATTTTTGCTGAAATTGTGACCCCGGGGCTTAGGGATTTTTTTAAAAAAATATTTTCTTCCGGTTAATTTCTTGAGGGCTGATTTCTTGTCCTGTGATAAAAAGCCTTCTGTTTCCATCACCAAAGCTTTCAGGGGAGTATTTGCAACCGGTTGGCACCATTTTTGAGTGAATTGCCAAAAGTCAGATTTTTGCTGAAATTGTGACCCCGGGGCTTAGGGATTTTTTCAAAAAAATATTTTCTGCAGGTTAAGTTTTTGAGGGCTGATTTCTTGTCCTGTGATAAAAAGCATTCTGTTTCGAGTACCAAACCTTTCAGGAGAGCATTTGTAAGCTTTTGGCACCATTTTTGAGTGAATTTCCAAAAGTCAGATTTTTGCTGAAATTGTGACCCCCCCGGGGCTTAGGGATTTTTTTAAAAAAATATTTTCTGCCGGTTAAGTTTTTGAGGGCTGATTTCTTGTCCTGTGATAAAAAGCCTTCTGTTTCGAGTGCCAAACCTTTCAGGAGAGCATTTTCAAGCTTTTGGCACCATCTTTGAGTGAATTGCCAAAAGTCAGATTTTTGCTGAAATTGTGACCCCGGGGCTTAGGGATTTTTTCAAAAAAATATTTTCTGCCGGTTAAGTTTTTGAGGGCTGATTTCTTGTCCTATGATAAAAAGCCTTCTGTTTCCATCACCAAAGCTTTCAGGGGAGCATTTGCAACCGGTTGGCACCATTTTTTAGTGAATTGCCAAAAGTCAGATTTTTGCTGAAATTGTGACCCCGGGGCTTAGGGATTTTTTCAAAAAAATATTTTCTGCCTTTTAAGTTTTTGAGGGCTGATTTCTTGTCCTGTGATAAAAGGCCTTCTGTTTCCATCGCCAAAGCTTTCAGGGGATCATTTGCAAGCTTCTGGCACCATTTTTGAGTGAATTTCCAAAAGTCAGATTTTTGCTGAAATTGTGACCCCGGGGCTTAGGGATTTTTTTAAAAAAATATTTTCTGCCGGTTAAGTTTTTGAGGGCTGATTTCTTGTCCTGTGATAAAAAGCCTTCTGTTTCGAGTGCCAAACCTTTCAGGAGAGCATTTTCAAGCTTTTGGCACCATCTTTGAGTGAATTGCCAAAAGTCAGATTTTTGCTGGAATTGTGACCCCGGGGCTTAGGGATTTTTTCAAAAAAATATTTTCTGCCGGTTAAGTTTTTGAGGGCTGATTTCTTGTCCTATGATAAAAAGCCTTCTGTTTCCATCACCAAAGCTTTCAGGGGAGCATTTGCAACCGGTTGGCACCATTTTTTAGTGAATTGCCAAAAGTCAGATTTTTGCTGAAATTGTGACCCCGGGGCTTAGGGATTTTTTCAAAAAAATATTTTCTGCCAGTTAAGTTTTTGAGGGCTGATTTCTTGTCCTTTTATAAAAGGCCTTCTGTTTCCATCGCCAAAGCTTTCAGGGGATCATTTGCAAGCTTCTCGCACCATTTTTGAGTGAATTGCCAAAAGTCAGATTTTTGCTGAAATTGTGACACCGGGGCTTAGGGATTTTTTCAAAAAAATATTTTCTGCCGGTTAAGTTTTTGAGGGCTGATTTCTTGTCCTGTGATAAAAAGCCTTCTGTTTCGAGTGCCAAACCTTTCAGGAGAGCATTTTCAAGGTTTTGGCACCATTTTTGAGTGAATTGCGAAAAATCAGATTTTTTCTGAAATTGTGACCCCGGGGCTTAGGGATTTTTTCAAAAAAATATTTTCTGCCGGTTAAGTTTTTGAGGGCTGATTTCTTGTCCTGTGATAAAAAGCCTTCTGTTTCGAGTGCCAAACCTTTCAGGAGAGCATTTGTAAGCTTTTGGCACCATTTTTGAGTGAATTGCCAAAAGTCAGATTTTTGCTGAAATTGTGACCCCGGGGCTTAGGGATTTTTTCAAAAAAATATTTTCTGCCAGTTAAGTTTTTGAGGGCTGATTTCTTGTCCTGTGATAAAAAGCGTTCTGTTTCGAGTGCCAAACCTTTTAGGAGAGCATTTTCAAGCTTTTCGCACCATTTTTGAGTGAATTGCCAAAAGTCAGATTTTTGCTGAAATTGTGACCCCGGGGCTTAGGGATTTTTTCAAAAAAATATTTTCTGCCGGTTAAGTTTTTGAGGGCTGATTTCTTGTCCTGTGATAAAAAGCCTTCTGTTTCGAGTGCCAAACCTTTCAGGAGAGCATTTTCAAGCTTTTGGCACCATCTTTGAGTGAATTGCCAAAAGTCAGATTTTTGCTGAAATTGTGACCCTGGGGCTTAGGGATTTTTTCAAAAAATATTTTCTGCAGGTTAAGTTTTTGAGGGCTGATTTCTTGTCCTGTGATAAAAAGCCTTCTGTTTCGAGTGTCAAACATTTCAGGACAGCATTTTCAAGCTTTTGGCACCATCTTTGAGTGAATTGCCAAAAGTCAGATTTTTGCTGAAATTGTCACCCCGGGGCTTAGGGATTTTTTTAAAAAAATATTTTCTCCTGGTTTAGTTTTTGAGGGCTGATTTCTTGTCCTGTGATAAAAAGCCTTCTGTTTCCATCACCAAAGCTTTCAGGGGAGCATTTACAACCGGTTGGCACCATTTTTGAGTGAATTGCCAAATGTCAGATTTTTGCTGAAATTGTGACCCCGGGGCTTAGGGATTTTTTTAAAAAAATATTTTCTGCCGGTTAAGTTTTTGAGGGCTGATTTCTTGTCCTGTGATAAAAAGCCTTCTGTTTCCATCACCAAAGCTTTCAGGGGAGCATTTGCAACCGGTTGGCACCATTTTTGAGTGAATTGCCAAAAGTCAGATTTTTGCTGAAATTGTGACCCCGGGGCTTAGGGATTTTTTTAAAAAAATATTTTCTGCAGGTTAAGTTTTTGAGGGCTGATTTCTTGTCCTGTGATAAAAAGCCTTCTGTTTCCATCACCAAAGCTTTCAGGGGAGTATTTGCAACCGGTTGGCACCATTTTTGAGTGAATTGCCAAAAGTCAGATTTTTGCTGAAATTGTGACCCCGGGGCTTAGGGATTTTTTCAAAAAAATATTTTCTGCAGGTTAAGTTTTTGAGGGCTGATTTCTTGTCCTGTGATAAAAAGCATTCTGTTTCGAGTACCAAACCTTTCAGGAGAGCATTTGTAAGCTTTTGGCACCATTTTTGAGTGAATTGCCAAAAGTCAGATTTTTGCTGAAATTGTGACCCCGGGGCTTAGGGATTTTTTCAAAAAAATATTTTCTGCCTTTTAAGTTTTTGAGGGCTGATTTCTTGTCCTGTGATAAAAGGCCTTCTGTTTCCATCGCCAAAGCTTTCAGGGGATCATTTGCAAGCTTCTGGCACCATTTTTGAGTGAATTTCCAAAAGTCAGATTTTTGCTGAAATTGTGACCCCGGGGCTTAGGGATTTTTTCAAAAAAATATTTTCTGCCGATTAAGTTTTTGAGGGCTGATTTCGTTTCCTGTGATAAAAAGCCTTCTGTTTCGAGTGCCAAACCTTTCAGGAGAGCATTTTCAAGCTTTTGGCACCATTTTTGAGTGAATTGCGAAAAATCAGATTTTTTCTGAAATTGTGACCCCGGGGCTTAGGGATTTTTTCAAAAAAATATTTTCTGCCGGTTAAGTTTTTGAGGGCTGATTTCTTGTCCTGTGATAAAAAGCCTTCTGTTTCGAGTACCAAACCTTTCAGGAGAGCATTTGTAAGCTTTTGGCACCATTTTTGAGTGAATTGCCAAAAGTCAGATTTTTGCTGAAATTGTGACCCCGGGGCTTAGGACCTTTTTCAAAAAAATATTTTCTGCCGGTTAAGTTTTTGAGGGCTGATTTCTTGTCCTGTGATAAAAAGCCTTCTGTTTCCATCACCAAAGCTTTCAGGGGAGCATTTGCAACCGGTTGGCACCATTTTTGAGTGAATTGCCAAAAGTCAGATTTTTGCTGAAATTGTGACCCCGGGGCTTAGGGATTTTTTTAAAAAAATATTTTCTGCCGGTTAATTTCTTGAGGGCTGATTTCTTGTCCTGTGATAAAAAGCCTTCTGTTTCCATCACCAAAGCTTTCAGGGGAGCATTTGCAACCACTTCGCACCATTTTTGAGAGAATTTCCAAAAGTCAGATTTTTGCTGAAATTGTGACCCCGGGGCTTAGGGATTTTTTAAAAAAAATATTTTCTGCCGGTTAAGTTTCTGAGGGCTGATTTCTTGTCCTGTGATAAAAAGCCTTCTGTTTCCATCACCAAAGCTTTCAGGGGAGCATTTGCAACCGGTTGGCACCATTTTTGAGTGAATTGCCAAAAGTCAGATTTTTGCTGAAATTGTGACCCCGGGGCTTAGCGATTTTTTCAAAAAAATATTTTCTGCAGGTTAAGTTTTTGAGGGCTGATTTCTTGTCCTGTGATAAAAAGCATTCTGTTTCGAGTACCAAACCTTTCAGGAGAGCATTTGTAAGCTTTTGGCACCATTTTTGAGTGAATTGCCAAAAGTCAGATTTTTGCTGAAATTGTGACCCCGGGGCTTAGGGATTTTTTCAAAAAAATATTTTCTGCCAGTTAAGTTTTTGAGGGCTGATTTCTTGTCCTGTGATAAAAAGCGTTCTGTTTCGAGTGCCAAACCTTTCAGGGGATCATTTGCAAGCTTCTGGCACCATTTTTGAGTGAATTGCCAAAAGTCAGATTTTTGCTGAAATTGTGACCCCGAGGCTTAGGGATTTTTTTAAAAAAATATTTTCTGCCGGTTAAGTTTTTGAGGGCTGATTTCTTGTCCTGTGATAAAAAGCCTTCTGTTTCCATCACCAAAGCTTTCAGGGGATCATTTGCAAGCTTCTGGCACCATTTTTGAGTGAATTGCCAAAAGTCAGATTTTTGCTGAAATTGTGACCCCGGGGCTTAGGGATTTTTTTAAAAAAATATTTTCTGCCGGTTAAGTTTTTGAGGGCTGATTTCTTGTCCTGTTATAAAAGGCCTTCTGTTTCCATCGCCAAAGCTTTCAGGGGATCATTTGCAAGCTTCTCGCACCATTTTTGAGTGAATTGCCAAAAGTCAGATTTTTGCTGAAATTGTGACCCCGGGGCTTAGGGATTTTTTCAAAAAAATATTTTCTGCCGGTTAAGTTTTTGAGGGTTGATTTCTTGTCCTGTGATAAAAAGCCTTCTGTTTCGAGTGCCAAACCTTTCAGAAGAGCATTTTCAAGCTTTTGGCACCATTTTTGAGTGAATTGCCAAAAGTCAGATTTTTGCTGAAATTGTGACCCCGGGGCTTAGGGATTTTTTCAAAAAAATATTTTCTGCCGATTAAGTTTTTGAGGGCTGATTTCTTGTCCTGTGATAAAAAGCCTTCTGTTTCGAGTGCCAAACCTTTCAGAAGAGCATTTGCAAGCTTTTGGCACCATCTTTGAGTGAATTGCCAAAAGTCAGATTTTTGCTGAAATTGTGACCCCGGGGCTTAGGGATTTTTTCAAAAAAATATTTTCTGCCGGTTAAGTTTTTGAGGGCTGATTTCTTGTCCTGTGATAAAAAGCCTTCTGTTTCGAGTGCCAAACCTTTCAGGAGAGCATTTGTAAGCTTTTGGCACCATTTTTGAGTGAATTGCCAAAAGTCAGATTTTTGCTGAAATTGTGACCCCGGGGCTTAGGACCTTTTTCAAAAAAATATTTTCTGCCGGTTAAGTTTTTGAGGGCTGATTTCTTGTCCTGTGATAAAAAGCCTTCTGTTTCCATCACCAAAGCTTTCAGGGGAGCATTTGCAACCGGTTGGCACCATTTTTGAGTGAATTGCCAAAAGTCAGATTTTTGCTGAAATTGTGACCCCGGGGCTTAGGGATTTTTTTTAAAAAATATTTTCTGCCGGTTAATTTCTTGAGGGCTGATTTCTTGTCCTGTGATAAAAAGCCTTCTGTTTCCATCACCAAAGCTTTCAGGGGAGCATTTGCAACCACTTCGCACCATTTTTGAGAGAATTTCCAAAAGTCAGATTTTTGCTGAAATTGTGACCCCGGGGCTTAGGGATTTTTAAAAAAAAATATTTTCTGCCGGTTAAGTTTCTGAGGGCTGATTTCTTGTCCTGTGATAAAAAGCCTTCTGTTTCCATCACCAAAGCTTTCAGGGGAGCATTTGCAACCGGTTGGCACCATTTTTGAGTGAATTGCCAAAAGTCAGATTTTTGCTGAAATTGTGACCCCGGGACTTAGGGATTTTTTCAAAAAAATATTTTCTGCAGGTTAAGTTTTTGAGGGCTGATTTCTTGTCCTGTGATAAAAAGCATTCTGTTTCGAGTACCAAACCTTTCAGGAGAGCATTTGTAAGCTTTTGGCACCATTTTTGAGTGAATTGCCAAAAGTCAGATTTTTGCTGAAATTGTGACCCCGGGGCTTAGGGATTTTTTCAAAAAAATATTTTCTGCCAGTTAAGTTTTTGAGGGCTGATTTCTTGTCCTGTGATAAAAAGCGTTCTGTTTCGAGTGCCAAACCTTTCAGGAGAGCATTTTCAAGCTTTTCGCACCATTTTTGAGTGAATTGCCAAAAGTCAGATTTTTGCTGAAATTGTGACCCCGGGGCTTAGGGATTTTTTCAAAAAAATATTTTCTGCCGGTTAAGTTTTTGAGGGCTGATTTCTTCTCCTGTTATAAAAGGCCTTCTGTTTCCCTGGCCAAAGCTTTCAGGGGATCATTTGCAAGCTTCTGGCACCATTTTTGAGTGAATTGCCAAAAGTCAGATTTTTGCTGAAATTGTGACCCCGGGGCTTAGGGATTTTTTTAAAAAAATATTTTCTGCCGGTTAAGTTTTTGAGGGCTGATTTCTTGTCCTGTTATAAAAGGCCTTCTGTTTCCATCGCCAAAGCTTTCAGGGGATCATTTGCAAGCTTCTCGCACCATTTTTGAGTGAATTGCCAAAAGTCAGATTTTTGCTGAAATTGTGACCCCGGGGCTTAGGGATTTTTTCAAAAAAATATTTTCTGCCGGTTAAGTTTTTGAGGGCTGATTTCTTGTCCTGTGATAAAAAGCCTTCTGTTTCGAGTGCCAAACCTTTCAGAAGAGCATTTGCAAGCTTTTGGCACCATCTTTGAGTGAATTGCCAAAAGTCAGATTTTTGCTGAAATTGTGACCCCGGGGCTTAGGGATTTTTTCAAAAAAATATTTTCTGCCGGATAAGTTTTTGAGGGCTGATTTCTTGTCCTGTTATAAAAGGCCTTCTGTTTCCATCGCCAAAGCTTTCAGGGGATCATTTGCAAGCTTCTCGCACCATTTTTGAGTGAATTGCCAAAAGTCAGATTTTTGCTGAAATTGTGACCCCGGGGCTTAGGGATTTTTTCAAAAAAATATTTTCTGCCGGTTAAGTTTTTGAGGGCTGATTTCTTGTCGTGTGATAAAAAGCCTTCTGTTTCGAGTGCCAAACCTTTCAGAAGAGCATTTTCAAGCTTTTGGCACCATTTTTGAGTGAATTGCCAAAAGTCAGATTTTTGCTGAAATTGTGACCCCGGGGCTTAGGGATTTTTTCAAAAAAATATTTTCTGCCGGTTAAGTTTTTGAGGGCTGATTTCTTGTCCTGTGATAAAAAGCCTTCTGTTTCGAGTGCCAAACCTTTCAGGAGAGCATTTGTAAGCTTTTGGCACCATTTTTGAGTGAATTGCCAAAAGTCAGATTTTTGCTGAAATTGTGACCCCGGGGCTTATGACCTTTTTCAAAAAAATATTTTCTGCCGGTTAAGTTTTTGAGGGCTGATTTCTTGTCCTGTGATAAAAAGCCTTCTGTTTCCATCACCAAAGCTTTCAGAGGAGCATTTGCAACCGGTTGGCACCATTTTTGAGTGAATTGCCAAAAGTCAGATTTTTGCTGAAATTGTGACCCCGGGGCTTAGGGATTTTTTTAAAAAAATATTTTCTGCCGGTTAATTTCTTGAGGGCTGATTTCTTGTCCTGTGATAAAAAGCCTTCTGTTTCCATCACCAAAGCTTTCAGGGGAGCATTTGCAACCACTTCGCACCATTTTTGAGAGAATTTCCAAAAGTCAGATTTTTGCTGAAATTGTGACCCCGGGGCTTAGGGATTTTTAAAAAAAAATATTTTCTGCCGGTTAAGTTTCTGAGGGCTGATTTCTTGTCCTGTGATAAAAAGCCTTCTGTTTCCATCACCAAAGCTTTCAGGGGAGCATTTGCAACCGGTTGGCACCATTTTTGAGTGAATTGCCAAAAGTCAGATTTTTGCTGAAATTGTGACCCCGGGGCTTAGGGATTTTTTCAAAAAAATATTTTCTGCAGGTTAAGTTTTTGAGGGCTGATTTCTTGTCCTGTGATAAAAAGCATTCTGTTTCGAGTACCAAACCTTTCAGGAGAGCATTTGTAAGCTTTTGGCACCATTTTTGAGTGAATTGCCAAAAGTCAGATTTTTGCTGAAATTGTGACCCCGGGGCTTAGGGATTTTTTCAAAAAAATATTTTCTGCCGGTTAAGTTTTTGAGGGCTGATTTCTTGTCCTTTTATAAAAGGCCTTCTGTTTCCATCGCCAAAGCTTTCAGGGGATCATTTGCAAGCTTCTCGCACCATTTTTGAGTGAATTGCCAAAAGTCAGATTTTTGCTGAAATTGTGACCCCGGGGCTTAGGGATTTTTTCCAAAAAATATTTTCTGCCGGTTAAGTTTTTGAGGGTTGATTTCTTGTCCTGTGATAAAAAGCCTTCTGTTTCGAGTGCCAAACCTTTCAGGAGAGCATTTTCAAGCTTTTGGCACCATCTTTGAGTGAATTGCGAAAAATCAGATTTTTTTTGAAATTGTGACCCCGGGGCTTAGGGATTTTTAAAAAAAAATATTTTCTGCCGGTTAAGTTTCTGAGGGCTGATTTCTTGTCCTGTGATAAAAAGCCTTCTGTTTCCATCACCAAAGCTTTCAGGGGAGCATTTGCAACCGGTTGGCACCATTTTTGAGGTGAATTGCCAAAAGTCAGATTTTTGCTGAAATTGTGACCCCGGGGCTTAGGGATTTTTTCAAAAAAATATTTTCTGCAGGTTAAGTTTTTGAGGGCTGATTTCTTGTCCTGTGATAAAAAGCATTCTGTTTCGAGTACCAAACCTTTCAGGAGAGCATTTGTAAGCTTTTGGCACCATTTTTGAGTGAATTGCCAAAAGTCAGATTTTTGCTGAAATTGTGACCCCGGGGCTTAGGGATTTTTTCAAAAAAATATTTTCTGCCGGTTAAGTTTTTGAGGGCTGATTTCTTGTCCTTTTATAAAAGGCCTTCTGTTTCCATCGCCAAAGCTTTCAGGGGATCATTTGCAAGCTTCTCGCACCATTTTTGAGTGAATTGCCAAAAGTCAGATTTTTGCTGAAATTGTGACCCGGGGCTTAGGGATTTTTTCCAAAAAATATTTTCTGCCGGTTAAGTTTTTGAGGGTTGATTTCTTGTCCTGTGATAAAAAGCCTTCTGTTTCGAGTGCCAAACCTTTCAGGAGAGCATTTTCAAGCTTTTGGCACCATCTTTGAGTGAATTGCGAAAAATCAGATTTTTTTTGAAATTGTGACCCCGGGGCTTAGGGATTTTTTCAAAAAAAATATTTTCTGCCGGTTAAGTTTTTGAGGGCTGATTTCTTGTCCTGTGATAAAAAGCCTTCTGTTTCGAGTGCCAAACCTTTCAGGAGAGCATTTGTAAGCTTTTCGCACCATTTTTGAGTGAATTGCCAAAAGTCAGATTTTTGCTGAAATTGTGACCCCGGGGCTTAGGGATTTTTTCAAAAAAATATTTTCTGCCGGTTAAGTTTTTGAGGGCTGATTTCTTCTCCTGTTATAAAAGGCCTTCTGTTTCCCTCGCCAAAGCTTTCAGGGGATCATTTGCAAGCTTCTGGCACCATTTTTGAGTGAATTGCCAAAAGTCAGATTTTTGCTGAAATTGTGACCCCGGGGCTTAGGGATTTTTTTTAAAAAATATTTTCTGCCGGTTAATTTCTTGAGGGCTGATTTCTTGTCCTGTGATAAAAAGCCTTCTGTTTCCATCACCAAAGCTTTCAGGGGAGCATTTGCAACCACTTCGCACCATTTTTGAGAGAATTTCCAAAAGTCAGATTTTTGCTGAAATTGTGACCCCGGGGCTTAGGGATTTTTTTAAAAAAATATTTTCTGCCGGTTAAGTTTCTGAGGGCTGATTTCTTGTCCTGTGATAAAAAGCCTTCTGTTTCCATCACGAAAGCTTTCAGGAGAGAATTTTCAAGCTTTTGGCACCATCTTTGAGTGAATTGCCAAAAGTCTGATTTTTGCTGAAATTGTGACCCCGGGGCTTAGGGATTTTTTTAAAAAAATATTTTCTGCCGGTTAAGTTTTTGAGGGCTGATTTCTTCTCCTGTTATAAAAGGCCTTCTGTTTCCCTCGCCAAAGCTTTCAGGGGATCATTTGCAAGCTTCTGGCACCATTTTTGAGTGAATTGCCAAAAGTCAGATTTTTGCTGAAATTGTGACCCCGGGGCTTAGGGATTTTTTAAAAAAAATATTTTCTGCCGGTTAAGTTTTTGAGGGCTGATTTCTTGTCCTGTTATAAAAGGCCTTCTGTTTCCATCGCCAAAGCTTTCAGGGGATCATTTGCAAGCTTCTCGCACCATTTTTGAGTGAATTGCCAAAAGTCAGATTTTTGCTGAAATTGTGACCCCGGGGCTTAGGGATTTTTTCAAAAAAATATTTTCTGCCGGTTAAGTTTTTGAGGGTTGATTTCTTGTCCTGTGATAAAAAGCCTTCTGTTTTGAGTGCCAAACCTTTCAGGAGAGCATTTTCAAGCTTTTGGCACCATTTTTGAGTGAATTGCGAAAAATCAGATTTTTTCTGAAATTGTGACCCCGGGGCTTAGGGATTTTTTCAAAAAAATATTTTCTGCCGGTTAAGTTTTTGAGGGCTGATTTCTTGTCCTGTTATAAAAGGCCTTCTGTTTCCATCGCCAAAGCTTTCAGGGGATCATTTGCAATCTTCTGGCACCATTTTTGAGTGAATTGCCAAAAGTCAGATTTTTGCTGAAATTGTGACCCCGGGGCTTAGGGATTTTTTCAAAAAAATATTTTCTGCCGGTTAAGTTTTTGAGGGCTGATTTCTTGTCCTGTGATAAAAAGCCTTCTGTTTCGAGTGCCAAACCTTTCAGGAGAGCATTTTCAAGCTTTTGGCACCATTTTTGAGTGAATTGCCAAAAGTCAGATTTTTGCTGAAATTGTGACCCCGGGGCTTAGGGATTTTTTCAAAAAAATATTTTCTGCCGGTTAAGTTTTTGAGGGCTGATTTCTTCTCCTGTTATAAAAGGCCTTCTGTTTCCCTCGCCAAAGCTTTCAGGGGATCATTTGCAAGCTTCTGGCACCATTTTTGAGTGAATTGCCAAAAGTCAGATTTTTGCTGAAATTGTGACCCCGGGGCTTAGGGATTTTTTTAAAAAAATATTTTCTGCCGGTTAAGTTTTTGAGGGCTGATTTCTTGTCCTGTTATAAAAGGCCTTCTTCTTCCATCGCCAAAGCTTTCAGGGGATCATTTGCAAGCTTCTCGCACCATTTTTGAGTGAATTGCCAAAAGTCAGATTTTTGCTGAAATTGTGACCCCGGGGCTTAGGGATTTTTTCAAAAAAATATTTTCTGCCGGTTAAGTTTTTGAGGGTTAATTTCTTGTCCTGTGATAAAAAGCCTTCTGTTTCGAATGCCAAACCTTTCAGGAGAGCATTTTCAAGCTTTTGGCACCATTTTTGAGTGAATTGCGAAAAATCAGATTTTTTCTGAAATTGTGACCCCGGGGCTTAGGGATTTTTTCAAAAAAATATTTTCTGCCGGTTAAGTTTTTGAGGGCTGATTTCTTGTCCTGTGATAAAAAGCCTTCTGTTTCGAGTGCCAAACCTTTCAGAAGAGCATTTTCAAGCTTTTGGCACCATTTTTGAGTGAATTGCCAAAAGTCAGATTTTTGCTGAAATTGTGACCCCGGGGCTTAGGGATTTTTTTCAAAAAAATATTTTCTGCCGGTTAAGTTTTTGAGGGCTGATTTCTTGTCCTGTGATAAAAAGCCTTCTGTTTCGAGTGCCAAAGCTTTCAGGAGAGCATTTTCATGCTTTTGGCACCATTTTTGAGTGAATTGCCAAAAGTCAGATTTTTGCTGAAATTGTGACCCCGGGGCTTAGGGATTTTTTCAAAAAAATATTTTCTGCCGGTTAAGTTTTTGAGGGCTGATTTCTTGTCCTGTTATAAAAGGCCTTCTATTTCCATCGCCAAAGCTTTCAGGGGATCATTTGCAAGTTTCTGGCACCATTTTTGAGTGAATAGCCAAAAGTCAGATTTTTGCTGAAATTGTGACCCCGGGGCTTAGGGATTTTTTAAAAAAAATATTTTCTGCCGGTTAAGTTTCTGAGGGCTGATTTCTTGTCCTGTGATAAAAAGCCTTCTGTTTCCATCACCAAAGCTTTCAGGGGAGCATTTGCAACCGGTTGGCACCATTTTTGAGTGAATTGCCAAAAGTCAGATTTTTGCTGAAATTGTGACCCCGGGGCTTAGGGATTTTTTCAAAAAAATATTTTCTGCAGGTTAAGTTTTTGAGGGCTGATTTCTTGTCCTGTGATAAAAAGCATTCTGTTTCGAGTACCAAACCTTTCACGAGAGCATTTGTAAGCTTTTGGCACCATTTTTGAGTGAATTGCCAAAAGTCAGATTTTTGCTGAAATTGTGACCCCGGGGCTTAGGGATTTTTTCAAAAAAATATTTTCTGCCGGTTAAGTTTTTGAGGGCTGATTTCTTGTCCTTTTATAAAAGGCCTTCTGTTTCCATCGCCAAAGCTTTCAGGGGATCATTTGCAAGCTTCTCGCACCATTTTTGAAGTGAATTGCCAAAAGTCAGATTTTTGCTGAAATTGTGACCCCGGGGCTTAGGGATTTTTTCAAAAAAATATTTTCTGCCGGTTAAGTTTTTGAGGGCTGATTTCTTCTCCTGTTATAAAAGGCCTTCTGTTTCCCTCGCCAAAGCTTTCAGGGGATCATTTGCAAGCTTCTGGCACCATTTTTGAGTGAATTGCCAAAAGTCAGATTTTTGCTGAAATTGTGACCCCGGGGCTTAGGGATTTTTTTAAAAAAATATTTTCTGCCGGTTAAGTTTTTGAGGGCTGATTTCTTGTCCTGTTATAAAAGGCCTTCTGTTTCCATCGCCAAAGCTTTCAGGGGATCATTTGCAAGCTTCTCGCACCATTTTTGAGTGAATTGCCAAAAGTCAGATTTTTGCTGAAATTGTGACCCCGGGGCTTAGGGATTTTTTCAAAAAAATATTTTCTGCCGGTTAAGTTTTTGAGGGTTGATTTCTTGTCCTGTGATAAAAAGCCTTCTGTTTCGAGTGCCAAACCTTTCAGGAGAGCATTTTCAAGCTTTTGGCACCATTTTTGAGTGAATTGCGAAAAATCAGATTTTTTCTGAAATTGTGACCCCGGGGCTTAGGGATTTTTTCAAAAAAATATTTTCTGCCGGTTAAGTTTTTGAGGGCTGATTTCTTGTCCTGTGATAAAAAGCCTTCTGTTTCGAGTGCCAAACCTTTCAGAAGAGCATTTTCATGCTTTTGGCACCATTTTTGAGTGAATTGCCAAAAGTCAGATTTTTGCTGAAATTGTGACCCCGGGGCTTAGGGATTTTTTCAAAAAAATATTTTCTGCCGGTTAAGTTTTTGAGGGCTGATTTCTTGTCCTGTGATAAAAAGCCTTCTGTTTCGAGTGCCAAACCTTTCAGAAGAGCATTTTCAAGCTTTTGGCACCATTTTTGAGTGAATTGCCAAAAGTCAGATTTTTGCTGAAATTGTGACCCCGGGGCTTAGGGATTTTTTCAAAAAATATTTTCTGCCGGTTAAGTTTTTGAGGGCTGATTTCTTGTCCTGTTATAAAAGGCCTTCTGTTTCCATCGCCAAAGCTTTCAGGGGATCATTTGCAAGCTTCTGGCAACATTTTTGAGTGAATTGCCAAAAGTCAGATTTTTGCTGAAATTGTGACCCCGGGGCTTAGGGATTTTTTCAAAAAAATATTTTCTGCCGGTTAAGTTTTTGAGGGCTGATTTCTTGTCCTGTGATAAAAAGCCTTCTGTTTCGAGTGCCAAACCTTTCAGAAGAGCATTTGCAAGCTTTTGGCACCATTTTTGAGTGAATTGCCAAAAGTCAGATTTTTGCTGAAATTGTGACCCCGGGGCTTAGGGATTTTTTCAAAAAAATATTTTCTGCCGGTTAAGTTTTTGAGGGCTGATTTCTTCTCCTGTTATAAAAGGCCTTCTGTTTCCCTCGCCAAAGCTTTCAGGGGATCATTTGCAAGCTTCTGGCACCATTTTTGAGTGAATTGCCAAAAGTCAGATTTTTGCTGAAATTGTGACCCCGGGGCTTAGGGATTTTTTTAAAAAAATATTTTCTGCCAGTTAAGTTTTTGAGGGCTGATTTCTTGTCCTGTTATAAAAGGCCTTCTTCTTCCATCGCCAAAGCTTTCAGGGGATCATTTGCAAGCTTCTCGCACCATTTTTGAGTGAATTGCCAAAAGTCAGATTTTTGCTGAAATTGTGACCCCGGGGCTTAGGGATTTTTTCAAAAAAATATTTTCTGCCGGTTAAGTTTTTGAGGGTTGATTTCTTGTCCTGTGATAAAAAGCCTTCTGTTTCGAGTGCCAAACCTTTCAGGAGAGCATTTTCAAGCTTTTGGCACCATTTTTGAGTGAATTGCGAAAAATCAGATTTTTTCTGAAATTGTGACCCCGGGGCTTAGGGATTTTTTCAAAAAAATATTTTCTGCCGGTTAAGTTTTTGAGGGCTGATTTCTTGTCCTGTTATAAAAGGCCTTCTATTTCCATCGCCAAAGCTTTCAGGGGATCATTTGCAAGTTTCTGGCACCATTTTTGAGTGAATAGCCAAACGTCAGATTTTTGCTGAAATTGTGACCCCGGGGCTTAGGGATTTTTTCAAAAAAATATTTTCTGCAGGTTAAGTTTTTGAGGGCTGATTTCTTGTCCTGTGATAAAAAGCATTCTGTTTCGAGTACCAAACCTTTCACGAGAGCATTTGTAAGCTTTTGGCACCATTTTTGAGTGAATTGCCAAAAGTCAGATTTTTGCTGAAATTGTGACCCCGGGGCTTAGGGATTTTTTCAAAAAAATATTTTCTGCCGGTTAAGTTTTTGAGGGCTGATTTCTTGTCCTTTTATAAAAGGCCTTCTGTTTCCATCGCCAAAGCTTTCAGGGGATCATTTGCAAGCTTCTCGCACCATTTTTGAGTGAATTGCCAAAAGTCAGATTTTTGCTGAAATTGTGACCCCGGGGCTTAGGGATTTTTTCAAAAAAATATTTTCTGCCGGTTAAGTTTTTGAGGGCTGATTTCTTCTCCTGTTATAAAAGGCCTTCTGTTTCCCTCGCCAAAGCTTTCAGGGGATCATTTGCAAGCTTCTGGCACCATTTTTGAGTGAATTGCCAAAAGTCAGATTTTTGCTGAAATTGTGACCCCGGGGCTTAGGGATTTTTTTAAAAAAATATTTTCTGCCGGTTAAGTTTTTGAGGGCTGATTTCTTGTCCTGTTATAAAAGGCCTTCTGTTTCCATCGCCAAAGCTTTCAGGGGATCATTTGCAAGCTTCTCGCACCATTTTTGAGTGAATTGCCAAAAGTCAGATTTTTGCTGAAATTGTGACCCCGGGGCTTAGGGATTTTTTCAAAAAAATATTTTCTGCCGGTTAAGTTTTTGAGGGTTGATTTCTTGTCCTGTGATAAAAAGCCTTCTGTTTCGAGTGCCAAACCTTTCAGGAGAGCATTTTCAAGCTTTTGGCACCATTTTTGAGTGAATTGCGAAAAATCAGATTTTTTCTGAAATTGTGACCCCGGGGCTTAGGGATTTTTTCAAAAAAATATTTTCTGCCGGTTAAGTTTTTGAGGGCTGATTTCTTGTCCTGTGATAAAAAGCCTTCTGTTTCGAGTGCCAAACCTTTCAGAAGAGCATTTTCATGCTTTTGGCACCATTTTTGAGTGAATTGCCAAAAGTCAGATTTTTGCTGAAATTGTGACCCCGGGGCTTAGGGATTTTTTCAAAAAAATATTTTCTGCCGGTTAAGTTTTTGAGGGCTGATTTCTTGTCCTGTGATAAAAAGCCTTCTGTTTCGAGTGCCAAACCTTTCAGAAGAGCATTTTCAAGCTTTTGGCACCATTTTTGAGTGAATTGCCAAAAGTCAGATTTTTGCTGAAATTGTGACCCCGGGGCTTAGGGATTTTTTCAAAAAAATATTTTCTGCCGGTTAAGTTTTTGAGGGCTGATTTCTTGTCCTGTTATAAAAGGCCTTCTGTTTCCATCGCCAAAGCTTTCAGGGGATCATTTGCAAGCTTCTGGCAACATTTTTGAGTGAATTGCCAAAAGTCAGATTTTTGCTGAAATTGTGACCCCGGGGCTTAGGGATTTTTTCAAAAAAATATTTTCTGCCGGTTAAGTTTTTGAGGGCTGATTTCTTGTCCTGTGATAAAAAGCCTTCTGTTTCGAGTGCCAAACCTTTCAGAAGAGCATTTGCAAGCTTTTGGCACCATTTTTGAGTGAATTGCCAAAAGTCAGATTTTTGCTGAAATTGTGACCCCGGGGCTTAGGGATTTTTTCAAAAAAATATTTTCTGCCGGTTAAGTTTTTGAGGGCTGATTTCTTCTCCTGTTATAAAAGGCCTTCTGTTTCCCTCGCCAAAGCTTTCAGGGGATCATTTGCAAGCTTCTGGCACCATTTTTGAGTGAATTGCCAAAAGTCAGATTTTTGCTGAAATTGTGACCCCGGGGCTTAGGGATTTTTTTAAAAAAATATTTTCTGCCAGTTAAGTTTTTGAGGGCTGATTTCTTGTCCTGTTATAAAAGGCCTTCTTCTTCCATCGCCAAAGCTTTCAGGGGATCATTTGCAAGCTTCTCGCACCATTTTTGAGTGAATTGCCAAAAGTCAGATTTTTGCTGAAATTGTGACCCCGGGGCTTAGGGATTTTTTCAAAAAAATATTTTCTGCCGGTTAAGTTTTTGAGGGTTGATTTCTTGTCCTGTGATAAAAAGCCTTCTGTTTCGAGTGCCAAACCTTTCAGGAGAGCATTTTCAAGCTTTTGGCACCATTTTTGAGTGAATTGCGAAAAATCAGATTTTTTCTGAAATTGTGACCCCGGGGCTTAGGGATTTTTTCAAAAAAATATTTTCTGCCGGTTAAGTTTTTGAGGGCTGATTTCTTGTCCTGTTATAAAAGGCCTTCTATTTCCATCGCCAAAGCTTTCAGGGGATCATTTGCAAGTTTCTGGCACCATTTTTGAGTGAATAGCCAAACGTCAGATTTTTGCTGAAATTGTGACCCCGGGGCTTAGGGATTTTTTCAAAAAAATATTTTCTGCCGGTTAAGTTTTTGAGGGCTGATTTCTTGTCCTGTTATAAAAGGCCTTCTATTTCCATCGCCAAAGCTTTCAGGGGATCATTTGCAAGTTTCTGGCACCATTTTTGAGTGAATAGCCAAACGTCAGATTTTTGCTGAAATTGTGACCCCGGGGCTTAGGGATTTTTTCAAAAAAATATTTTCTGCCGGTTAAGTTTTTGAGGGCTGATTTCTTGTCCTGTGATAAAAAGCCTTCTGTTTCCATCACCAAAGCTTTCAGGGGAGCATTTTCAAGCTTTTGGCACCATTTTTGAGTGAATTGCCAAAAGTCAGATTTTTGCTGAAATTGTGACCCCGGGGCTTAGGGATTTTTTTAAAAAAATATTTTCTGCCGATTAAGTTTTTGAGGGCTGATTTCTTGTCCTGTAATAAAAAGCCTTCTGTTTAGATCACCAAAGCTTTCAGGGGGGCATTTGCAACCGCTTCGCAACATTTTTGAGTGAATTGCCAAAAGTCAGATTTTTGCTGAAATTGTGACCCCGGGGCTTAGGGATTTTTTCAAAAAAATATTTTCTGCCGGTTAAGTTTTTGAGGGCTGATTTCTTGTCCTGTGATAAAAAGCCTTCTGTTTCCATCACCAAAGCTTTCAGGGGAGCATTTACAACCGGTTGGCACCATTTTTGAGTGAATTGCCAAAAGTCAGATTTTTGCTGAAATTGTGACCCCGGGGCTTAGGGATTTTTTTTAAAAAATATTTTCTGCCGGTTAATTTCTTGAGGGCTGATTTCTTGTCCTGTGATAAAAAGCCTTCTGTTTCCATCACCAAAGCTTTCAGGGTAGCATTTACAACCGGTTGGCACCATTTTTGAGTGAATTGCCAAAAGTCAGATTTTTGCTGAAATTGTGACCCCGGGGCTTAGGGATTTTTTCAAAAAATATTTTCTGCCAGTTAAGTTTTTGAGGGCTGATTTCGTTTCCTGTGATAAAAAGCCTTCTGTTTCCATCGCCAAAGCTTTCAGGGGATCATTTGCAAGCTTCTGGCACCATTTTTGAGTGAATTGCCAAAAGTCAGATTTTTGCTGAAATTGTGACCCCGGGGCTTAGGGATTTTTTCAAAAAAATATTTTCTGCCGGTTAAGTTTTTGAGGGCTGATTTCTTGTCCTGTGATAAAAAGCCTTCTGTTTCCATCACCAAAGCTTTCAGGGGAGCATTTGCAACCGCTTCGCACCATTTTTGAGTGAATTGCCAAAAGTCAGATTTTTGCTGAAATTGTGACCCCGGGGCTTAGGGATTTTTTCAAAAAAATCTTTTCCGCCGGTTAAGTTTTGGAGGGCCGATTTCTTGTCCTGTAATAGAAAGCCTTCTGTTTCGACTGCCAAAGCTTTCAGGGGAGCATTTGCAAGCTTCTGGCACCATTTTTGAGTGAATTGCCAAAAGTCAGATTTTTGCTGAAATTGTGACCCCGGGGCTTAGGGATTTTTTCAAAAAAATCTTTTCCGCCGGTTAAGTTTTCGAGGGCTGATTTCTTGTCCTGTGTTAGAAAGCCTTCTGTTTCGACTGCCAAAGCTTTCAGGGGAGCATTTGCAAGCTTCTGGCACCATTTTTGAGTGAATTGCCAAAAGTCAGATTTTTGCTGAAATTGTGACCCCGGGGCTTAGGGATTTTTTCAAAAAAATCTTTTCCGCCGGTTAAGTTTTGGAGGGCCGATTTCTTGTCCTGTAATAGAAAGCCTTCTGTTTCGACTGCCAAAGCTTTCAGGGGAGCATTTGCAAGCTTCTGGCACCATTTTTGAGTGAATTGCCAAAAGTCAGATTTTTGCTGAAATTGTGACCCCGGGGCTTAGGGATTTTTTTAAAAAAATATTTTCTGCCGGTTAAGTTTTTGAGGGCTGATTTCTTGTCCTGTTATAAAAGGCCTTCTTCTTCCATCGCCAAAGCTTTCAGGGGATCATTTGCAAGCTTCTCGCACCATTTTTGAGTGAATTGCCAAAGGTCAGATTTTTGCTGAAATTGTGACCCCGGGGCTTAGGGATTTTTTCAAAAAAATATTTTCTGCCGGTTAAGTTTTTGAGGGCTGATTTCTTCTCCTGTTATAAAAGGCCTTCTGTTTCCCTCGCCAAAGCTTTCAGGAGATCATTTGCAACCGGTTGGCACCATTTTTGAGTGAATTGCCAAAAGTCAGATTTTTGCTGAAATTGTGACCCCGGGGCTTAGGGATTTTTTCAAAAAAATATTTTCTGCCAGTTAAGTTTTTGAGGGCTGATTTCTTGTCCTGTGATAAAAAGCCTTCTGTTTCGAGTGCCAAACCTTTCAGGAGAGCATTTTCAAGCTTTTGGCACAATTTTTGAGTGAATTGCCAAAAGTCAGATTTTTGCTGAAATTGTGACCCCGGGGCTTAGGGATTTTTTCAAAAAAATATTTTCTGCCGGTTAAGTTTTTGAGGGCTGATTTCTTCTCCTGTTATAAAAGGCCTTCTGTTTCCCTCGCCAAAGCTTTCAGGGGATCATTTGCAAGCTTCTGGCACCATTTTTGAGTGAATTGCCAAAAGTCAGATTTTTGCTGAAATTGTGACCCCGGGGCTTAGGGATTTTTTTAAAAAAATATTTTCTGCCGGTTAAGTTTTTGAGGGCTGATTTCTTGTCCTGTTATAAAAGGCCTTCTGTTTCCATCGCCAAAGCTTTCAGGGGATCATTTGCAAGCTTCTCGCACCATTTTTGAGTGAATTGCCAAAAGTCAGATTTTTGCTGAAATTGTGACCCCGGGGCTTAGGGATTTTTTCAAAAAAATATTTTCTGCCGGTTAAGTTTTTGAGGGCTGATTTCTTCTCCTGTTATAAAAGGCCTTCTGTTTCGAGTGCCAAACCTTTCAGGAGAGCATTTTCAAGCTTTTGGCACCATTTTTGAGTGAATTGCCAAAAGTCAGATTTTTGCTGAAATTGTGACCCCGGGGCTTAGGGATTTTTTCAAAAAAATATTTTCTGCCGGTTAAGTTTTTGAGGGCTGATTTCTTGTCCTGTTATAAAAGGCCTTCTTCTTCCATCGCCAAAGCTTTCAGGGGATCATTTGCAAGCTTCTCGCACCTTTTTTGAGTGAATTGCCAAAAGTCAGATTTTTGCTGAAATTGTGACCCCGGGGCTTAGGGATTTTTTCAAAAAAATATTTTCTGCCGGTTAAGTTTTTGAGGGTTGATTTCTTGTCCTGTGATAAAAAGCCTTCTGTTTCGAGTGCCAAACCTTTCAGGAGAGCATTTTCAAGCTTTTGGCACCATTTTTGAGTGAATTGCCAAAAGTCAGATTTTTGCTGAAATTGTGACCCCGGGGCTTAGGGATTTTTTCAAAAAAATATTTTCTGCCGGTTAAGTTTTTGAGGGCTGATTTCTTGTCCTGTTATAAAAGGCCTTCTATTTCCATCGCCAACGCTTTCAGGGGATCATTTGCAAGTTTCTGGCACCATTTTTGAGTGAATAGCCAAAAGTCAGATTTTTGCTGAAATTGTGACCCCGGGGCTTAGGGATTTTTTCAAAAAAATATTTTCTGCCGGTTAAGTTTTTGAGGGCTGATTTCTTGTCCTGTGATAAAAAGCCTTCTGTTTCCATCACCAAAGCTTTCAGGGGAGCATTTTCAAGCTTTTGGCACCATTTTTGAGTGAATTGCCAAAAGTCAGATTTTTGCTGAAATTGTGACCCCGGGGCTTAGGGATTTTTTTAAAAAAATATTTTCTGCCGATTAAGTTTTTGAGGGCTGATTTCTTGTCCTGTAATAAAAAGCCTTCTGTTTCGATCACCAAAGCTTTCAGGGGGGCATTTGCAACCGCTTCGCAACATTTTTGAGTGAATTGCCAAAAGTCAGATTTTTGCTGAAATTGTGACCCCGGGGCTTAGGGATTTTTTCAAAAAAATATTTTCTGCCGGTTAAGTTTTTGAGGGCTGATTTCTTGTCCTGTGATAAAAAGCCTTCTGTTTCCATCACCAAAGCTTTCAGGGGAGCATTTACAACCGGTTGGCACCATTTTTGAGTGAATTGCCAAAAGTCAGATTTTTGCTGAAATTGTGACCCCGGGGCTTAGGGATTTTTTAAAAAAAATATTTTCTGCCGATTAAGTTTTTGAGGGCTGATTTCGTGTCCTGTGATAAAAAGCCTTCTGTTTCCATCGCCAAAGCTTTCAGGGGATCATTTGCAAGCTTCTGGCACCATTTTTGAGTGAATTGCTAAAAGTCAGATTTTTGCTGAAATTGTGACCCCGGGGCTTAGGGATTTTTTCAAAAAAATCTTCTCTGCCGATTAAGTTTTTGAGGGCTGATTTCTTGTCCTGTGATAAAAAGCCTTCTGTTTCCATCACCAAAGCTTTCAGGGGAGCATTTGCAAACGGTTGGCACCATTTTTGAGTGAATGGCCAAAAGTCAGATTTTTGCTGAAATTGTGACCCCGGGGCTTAGGGATTTTTTCAAAAAAATATTTTCTGCTGGTTAAGTTTTTGAGGGCTGATTTCTTGTCCTGTGATAAAAAACCTTCTGTTTCGAGTGCCAAACCTTTCAGGAGAGCATTTTCAAGCTTTTGGCACCATTTTTGAGTGAATTGCCAAAAGTCAGATTTTTGCTGAAATTGTGACCCCGGGGCTTAGGGATTTTTTCAAAAAAATATTTTCTGCCGGTTAAGTTTTTGAGGGCTGATTTCTTCTCCTGTTATAAAAGGCCTTCTGTTTCCATCACCAAAGCTTTCAGGGGAGCATTTGCAAGTTTCTGGCACCATTTTTGAGTGAATTGCCAAAAGTCAGATTTTGCTGAAATTGTGACCCCGGGGCTTAGGGATTTTTTCAAAAAAATATTTTCTGCCGGTTAAGTTTTTGAGGGTTGATTTCTTGTTCTGGGATAAAAAGCCTTCTGTTTCGAGTGCCAAACCTTTCAGGAGAGCATTTTCAAGCTTTTGGCACCATTTTTGAGTGAATTGCGAAAAATCAGATTTTTGCTGAAATTGTGACCCCGGGGCTTAGGGATTTTTTCAAAAAAATATTTTCTGCCGGTTAAGTTTTTGAGGGCTGATTTCTTCTCCTGTTATAAAAGGCCTTCTGTTTCCCTCGCCAAAGCTTTCAGGAGATCATTTGCAACCGGTTGGCACCATTTTTGAGTGAATTGCCAAAAGTCAGATTTTTGCTGAAATTGTGACCCCGGGGCTTAGGGATTTTTTCAAAAAAATATTTTCTGCCGGTTAAGTTTTTGAGGGCTGATTTCTTGTCCTGTTATAAAAGGCCTTCTGTTTCCATCGCCAAAGCTTTCAGGGGATCATTTGCAAGCTTCTCGCACCATTTTTGAGTGAATTGCCAAAAGTCAGATTTTTGCTGAAATTGTGACCCCGGGGCTTAGGGATTTTTTCAAAAAAATATTTTCTGCCGGTTAAGTTTTTGAGGGCTGATTTCTTGTCCTGTGATAAAAAGCCTTCTGTTTCGAGTGCCAAACCTTTCAGAAGAGCATTTTCAAGCTTTTGGCACCATTTTTGAGTGAATTGCCAAAAGTCAGATTTTTGCTGAAATTGTGACCCCGGGCCTTAGGGATTTTTTCAAAAAAATATTTTCTGCCGGTTAAGTTTTTGAGGGCTGATTTCTTGTCCTGTGATAAAAAGCCTTCTGTTTCGAGTGCCAAACCTTTCAGGAGAGCATTTTCAAGCTTTTGGCACCATTTTTGAGTGAATTGCCAAAAGTCAGATTTTTGCTGAAATTGTTACCCAGGGGCTTAGGGATTTTTTTCAAAAAAATATTTTCTGCCAGTTAAGTTTTTGAGGGCTGATTTCTTGTCCTGTTATAAAAGGCCTTCTGTTTCCATCACCAAAGCTTTCAGGGGGGCATTTGCAACCGCTTCGCACCATTTTTGAGTGAATTGCCAAAAGTCAGATTTTTGCTGAAATTGTGACCCCGGGGCTTAGGGATTTTTTAAAAAAAATATTTTCTGCCGGTTAAGTTTTTGAGGGCTGATTTCTTGTCCTGTGATAAAAAGCCTTCTGTTTCCATCACCAAAGCTTTCAGGGGAGCATTTACAACCGGTTGGCACCATTTTTGTGTGAATTGCCAAAAGTCAGATTTTTGCTGAAATTGTGACCCCGGGGCTTAGGGATTTTTTAAAAAAAATATTTTCTGCCAGTTAAGTTTTTGATGGCTGATTTCTTGTCCTGTGATAAAAAGCCTTCTGTTTCGAGTGCCAAACCTTTCAGGAGAGCATTTTCAAGCTTTTGGCACCATTTTTGAGTGAATTGCCAAAAGTCAGATTTTTGCTGAAATTGTGACCCCAGGGCTTAGGGATTTTTTCAAAAAAATATTTTCTGCCGGTTAAGTTTTTGAGGGCTGATTTCTTGTCCTGTGATAAAAAGCCTTCTGTTTTCTATCACCAAAGCTTTCAGGGGAGCATTTGCAACCGGTTGGCACCATTTTTGAGTGAATTTCCAAAAGTCAGATTTTTTGCTGAAATTGTGACCCCGGGGTTAGGGATTTTTTCAAAAAAATATTTTCTGCCAGTTAAGTTTTTGAGGGCTGATTTCGTTTCCTGTGATAAAAAGCCTTCTGTTTTCCATCACCAAAGCTTTCAGGGGAGCATTTGCAACCGCTTCGCACCATTTTTGAGTGAATTGCCAAAAGTCAGATTTTTGCTGAAATTGTGACCCCGGGGCTTTGGGATTTTTTCAAAAAAATATTTTCTGCCGATTAAGTTTTTGAGGGCTGATTTCGTGTCCTGTGATAAAAAGCCTTCTGTTTCCATCGCCAAAGCTTTCAGGGGATCATTTGCAAGCTTCTGGCACCATTTTTGAGTGAATTGCCAAAAGTCAGATTTTTGCTGAAATTGTGACCCCGGGGCTTAGGGATTTTTTCAAAAAAATATTTTCTGCAGGTTAAGTTTTTGAGGGCTGATTTCTTGTCCTGTGATAAAAAGCATTCTGTTTCGAGTGCCAAACCTTTCAGGAGAGCATTTGTAAGCTTTTGGCACCATTTTTGAGTGAATTGCCAAAAGTCAGATTTTTGCTGAAATTGTGACCCCGGGGCTTAGGGATTTTTTCAAAAAAATATTTTCTGCTGGTTAAGTTTTTGAGGGCTGATTTCTTGTCCTGTGATAAAAAACCTTCTATTTCGAGTGCCAAACCTTTCAGGAGAGCATTTTCAAGCTTTTGGCACCATCTTTGAGTGAATTGCCAAAAGTCAGATTTTTGCTGAAATTGTGACCCCGGGGCTTAGGGATTTTTTCAAAAAAATATTTTCTGCCGGTTAAGTTTTTGAGGGCTGATTTCTTCTCCTGTTATAAAAGGCCTTCTGTTTCCATCACCAAAGCTTTCAGGGGGGCATTTGCAACCGCTTCGCACCATTTTTGAGTGAATTGCCAAAAGTCAGATTTTTGCTGAAATTGTGACCCCGGGGCTTAGGGATTTTTTAAAAAAAATATTTTCTGCCGGTTAAGTTTTTGAGGGCTGATTTCTTGTCCTGTGATAAAAAGCCTTCTGTTTCTATCACCAAAGCTTTCAGGGGAGCATTTGCAACCGGTTGGCACCATTTTTGAGTGAATTTCCAAAAGTCAGATTTTTGCTGAAATTGTGACCCCGGGGTTAGGGATTTTTTCAAAAAAATATTTTCTGCCAGTTAAGTTTTTGAGGGCTGATTTCGTTTCCTGTGATAAAAAGCCTTCTGTTTCCATCACCAAAGCTTTCAGGGGAGCATTTGCAACCGCTTCGCACCATTTTTGAGTGAATTGCCAAAAGTCAGATTTTTGCTGAAATTGTGACCCCGGGGCTTTGGGATTTTTTCAAAAAAATATTTTCTGCCGATTAAGTTTTTGAGGGCTGATTTCGTGTCCTGTGATAAAAAGCCTTCTGTTTCCATCGCCAAAGCTTTCAGGGGATCATTTGCAAGCTTCTGGCACCATTTTTTGAGTGAATTGCCAAAAGTCAGATTTTTGCTGAAATTGTGACCCCGGGGCTTAGGGATTTTTTCAAAAAAATATTTTCTGCAGGTTAAGTTTTTGAGGGCTGATTTCTTGTCCTGTGATAAAAAGCATTCTGTTTCGAGTGCCAAACCTTTCAGGAGAGCATTTGTAAGCTTTTGGCACCATTTTTGAGTGAATTGCCAAAAGTCAGATTTTGCTGAAATTGTGACCCCGGGGCTTAGGGATTTTTCAAAAAAATATTTTCTGCTGGTTAAGTTTTTGAGGGCTGATTTCTTGTCCTGTGATAAAAAACCTTCTGTTTCGAGTGCCAAACCTTTCAGGAGAGCATTTTCAAGCTTTTGGCACCATCTTTGAGTGAATTGCCAAAAGTCAGATTTTTGCTGAAATTGTGACCCCGGGGCTTAGGGATTTTTTCAAAAAAATATTTTCTGCCGGTTAAGTTTTTGAGGGCTGATTTCTTCTCCTGTTATAAAAGGCCTTCTGTTTCCATCACCAAAGCTTTCAGGGGAGCATTTGCAAGTTTCTGGCACCATTTTTGAGTGAATTGGCAAAAGTCAGATTTTTGCTGAAATTGTGACCCAGGGGCTTAGGGATTTTTTTCAAAAAAATATTTTCTGCCGGTTAAGTTTTTGAGGGCTGATTTCTTGTCCTGTGATAAAAAGCCTTCTGTTTCTATCACCAAAGCTTTCAGGGGAGCATTTACAACCTGTTGGCACCATTTTTGAGTGAATTGCCAAATGTCAGATTTTGCTGAAATTGTGACCCCGGGGCTTAGGGATTTTTTAAAAAAAATATTTTCTGCCGGTTAAGTTTTTGAGGGCTGATTTCGTGTCCTGTGATAAAAAGCCTTCTGTTTCCATCGCCAAAGCTTTCAGGGGATCATTTGCAAGCTTCTGGCACCATTTTTGAGTGAATTGCCAAAAGTCAGATTTTTTGCTGAAATTGTGACCCCGGGGCTTAGGGATTTTTTCAAAAAAAATCTTTTCTGCTGATTAAGTTTTTGAGGGCTGATTTCTTGTCCTGTGATAAAAAGCC
>NW_027670248.1:0-112471 GCF_964188305.1 Podarcis bocagei | reverse complement strand
AAAATATTTTCTGCCCTTAAGTTTTTCAGGGTTGATTTCTTGTCCTGTGATAAAAAGCCTTCTGTTTCGAGTGCCAAAACTTTCAGGAGAGCATTTTCAAGCTTTTGGCACCATTTTTCAGTGAATTGCCAAAAGTCAAGATTTTTGCTGAAATTGTGACCCCGGGGCTTAGGGATTTTTTCAAAAAAATATTTTCTGCCGGTTAAGTTTTTGAGGGCTGATTTCTTGTGCTGTGATAAAAAGCCTTCTGTTTCGAGTGCCAAACCTTTCAGGAGAGCATTTTCAAGCTTTTGGCACCATTTTTGAGTGAATTGCCAAAAGTCACATTTTTGCTGAAATTGTGACCCCGGGGCTTAGGGATTTTTTCAAAAAAATATTTTCTGCCGGTTAAGTTTTTCAGGGCTGATTTCTTGTCCTGTGATAAAAAGCCTTCTGTTTTGAGTGCCAAACCTTTCAGGAGAGCATTTTCAAGGTTTTTGGCACCATTTTTGAGTGAATTGCCAAAAGTCAGATTTTTGCTGAAATTGTGACCCCGAGGCTTAGGGATTTTTTCAAAAAAATATTTTCTGCCAGTTAAGTTTTTCAGGGCTGATTTATTGTCCTGCGATAAAAAGCCTTCTGTTTCGAGTGCCAAACCTTTCAGGAGAGCATTTTCAAGCTGTTGGGACCATTTTTGAGTGAATTGCCAAAAGTCAGATTTTTGCTGAAATTGTGACCCCGGGGCTTAGGGATTTTTTCAAAAAAATATTTTCTGCCGGTTAAGTTTTTCAGGGTTGATTTCTTGTCCTGTGATAAAAAGCCTACTGTTTCCATCGCCAAAGCTTTCAGGGGAGCATTTGCAACCGGTTGGCACCATTTTTGAGTGAATTGCCAAAAGTCAGATTTTTGCTGAAATTGTGACCCCGGGGCTTAGGGATTTTTTCAAAAAAATATTTTCTGCCGGTTAAGTTTTTCAGGGCTGATTTCTTGTCCTGTGATAAAAAGCCTTCTGTTTCGAGTGCCAAACCTTTCAGGAGAGCATTTTCAAGCTGTTGGCACCATTTTTGAGTGAATTGCCAAAAGTCAGATTTTTGCTGAAATTGTGACCCCGGGGCTTAGGGATTTTTTCAAAAAAATATTTTCTGCCGGTTAAGTTTTTGAGGGCTGATTTCTTGTCCTGTGATAAAAAGCCTTCTGTTTCGAGTGCCAAAACTTTCAGGAGAGCATTTTCAAGCTTTTGGCACCATTTTTCAGTGAATTGCCAAAAGTCAGATTTTTGCTGAAATTGTGACCCCGGGGCTTAGGGATTTTTTCAAAAAAATATTTTCTGCCGGTTAAGTTTTTGAGGGCTGATTTCTTGTCCTGTGATGAAAAGCCTACTGTTTCAAGTGCCAAACCTTTCAGGAGAGCATTTTCAAGCTTTTGGCACCATTTTTCAGTGAATTGCCAAAAGTCAGATTTTTGCTGAAATTGTGACCCCGGGGCTTAGGGATTTTTTCAAAAAAATATTTTCTGCCGGTTAAGTTTTTCAGGGCTGATTTCTTGTCCTGTGATAAAAAGCCTTCTGTTTCCATCGCCAAACCTTTCAGGAGAGCATTTTCAAGCTTTTGGCACCATTTTTGAGTGAATTGCCAAAAGTCAGATTTTTGCTGAAATTGTGACCCCGGGGCTTAGGGATTTTTTCAAAAAATATTTTCTGCCGGTTAAGTTTTTCAGGGTTGATTTCTTGTCCTGTGATGAAAAGCCTACTGTTTCCATCGCCAAAGCTTTCAGGGGAGCATTTGCAACCGGTTGGCACCATTTTTGAGTGAATTGCCAAAAGTCAGATTTTTGCTGAAATTGTGACCCCGGGGATTAGGGATTTTTTCAAAAAAATATTTTCTGCCGGTTAAGTTTTTCAGGGCTGATTTCTTGTCCTGTGATGAAAAGCCTTCTGTTTCCATCGCCAAAGCTTTCAGGGGAGCATTTGCAATCGGATGGCACCATTTTTGAGTGAATTGCCAAAAGTCAGATTTTTGCTGAAATTGTGACCCCGGGGCTTAGGGATTTTTTCAAAAAAATATTTTCTGCCGGTTAAGTTTTTGAGGGCTGATTTCTTGTCCTGTGATAAAAAGCCTTCTGTTTCGAGTGCCAAACCTTTCAGGAGAGCATTTTCAAGCTGTTGGGATCATATTTGAGTTAATTGCCAAAAGTCAGATTTTTGATGAAATTGTGACCCCGGGGCTTAGGGATTTTTTCAAAAAAATATTTTCTGCCGGTTAAGTTTTTCAGGGCTGATTTCTTGTCCTGTGATAAAAAGCCTTCAGTTTCCATCACCAAAGCTTTCAGGGGAGCATTTGCAACCGTTTGGCACCATTTTTGAGTGAATTGCCAAAAGTCAGATTTTTGCTGAAATTGTGACCCTGGGGCTTAGGGATTTTTTCAAAAAAATATTTTCTGCCGGTTAAGTTTTTGAGGGCTGATTTCTTGTCCTGTGATGAAAAGCCTTCTGTTTCCATCGCCAAAGCTTTCAGGGGAGCATTTGCAATCGGATGGCACCATTTTTGAGTGAATTGCCAAAAGTCAGATTTTTGCTGAAATTGTGACCCCGAGGCTTAGGGATTTTTTCAAAAAAATATTTTCTGCCAGTTTAGTTTTTCAGGGCTGATTTATTGTCCTGCGATAAAAAGCCTTCTGTTTCGAGTGCCAAACCTTTCAGGAGAGCATTTTCAAGCTTTTGGCACCATTTTTCAGTGAATTGCCAAAAGTCAAGATTTTTGCTGAAATTGTGACCCCGGGGCTTAGGGATTTTTTCAAAAAAATATTTTCTGCCGGTTAAGTTTTTGAGGGCTGATTTCTTGTGCTGTGATAAAAAGCCTTCTGTTTCGAGTGCCAAACCTTTCAGGAGAGCATTTTCAAGCTTTTGGCACCATTTTTGAGTGAATTGCCAAAAGTCACATTTTTGCTGAAATTGTGACCCCGGGGCTTAGGGATTTTTTCAAAAAAATATTTTCTGCCGGTTAAGTTTTTCAGGGCTGATTTCTTGTCCTGTGATAAAAAGCCTTCTGTTTTGAGTGCCAAACCTTTCAGGAGAGCATTTTGAAGGTTTTTGGCACCATTTTTGAGTGAATTGCCAAAAGTCAGATTTTTGCTGAAATTGTGACCCCGAGGCTTAGGGATTTTTTCAAAAAAATATTTTCTGCCAGTTAAGTTTTTCAGGGCTGATTTATTGTCCTGCGATAAAAAGCCTTATGTTTCGAGTGCCAAACCTTTCAGGAGAGCATTTTCAAGCTGTTGGGACCATTTTTGAGTGAATTGCCAAAAGTCAGATTTTTGCTGAAATTGTGACCCCGGGGCTTAGGGATTTTTTCAAAAAAATATTTTCTGCCGGTTAAGTTTTTCAGGGTTGATTTCTTGTCCTGTGATAAAAAGCCTACTGTTTCCATCGCCAAAGCTTTCAGGGGAGCATTTGCAACCGGTTGTCACCATTTTTGAGTGAATTGCCAAAAGTCAGATTTTTGCTGAAATTGTGACCCCGGGGCTTAGGGATTTTTTCAAAAAAATATTTTCTGCCGGTTAAGTTTTTCAGGGCTGATTTCTTGTCCTGTGATAAAAAGCCTTCTGTTTCGAGTGCCAAACCTTTCAGGAGAGCATTTTCAAGCTGTTGGCACCATTTTTGAGTGAATTGCCAAAAGTCAGATTTTTGCTGAAATTGTGACCCCGGGGCTTAGGGATTTTTTCAAAAAAATATTTTCTGCCGGTTAAGTTTTTCAGGGCTGATTTCTTGTCCTGTGATAAAAAGCCTTCTGTTTTGAGTGCCAAACCTTTCAGGAGAGCATTTTCAAGCTTTTGGCACCATTTTTCAGTGAATTGCCAAAAGTCAGATTTTTGCTGAAATTGTGACCCCGGGGCTTAGGGATTTTTTCAAAAAAATATTTTCTGCCGGTTAAGTTTTTGAGGGCTGATTTCTTGTCCTGTGATGAAAAGCCTACTGTTTCAAGTGCCAAACCTTTCAGGAGAGCATTTTCAAGCTTTTGGCACCATTTTTCAGTGAATTGCCAAAAGTCAGATTTTTGCTGAAATTGTGACCCCGGGGCTTCGGGATTTTTTCAAAAAAATATTTTCTGCCGGTTAAGTTTTTCAGGGCTGATTTCTTGTCCTGTGATAAAAAGCCTTCTGTTTCCATCGCCAAACCTTTCAGGAGAGCATTTTCAAGCTTTTGGCACCATTTTTGAGTGAATTGCCAAAAGTCAGATTTTTGCTGAAATTGTGACCCCGGGGCTTAGGGATTTTTTCAAAAAAATATTTTCTGCCGGTTAAGTTTTTCAGGGTTGATTTCTTGTCCTGTGATGAAAAGCCTACTGTTTCCATCGCCAAAGCTTTCAGGGGAGCATTTGCAACCGGTTGGCACCATTTTTGAGTGAATTGCCAAAAGTCAGATTTTTGCTGAAATTGTGACCCCGGGGATTAGGGATTTTTTCAAAAAAATATTTTCTGCCGGTTAAGTTTTTCAGGGCTGATTTCTTGTCCTGTGATGAAAAGCCTTCTGTTTCCATCGCCAAAGCTTTCAGGGGAGCATTTGCAATCGGATGGCACCATTTTTGAGTGAATTGCCAAAAGTCAGATTTTTGCTGAAATTGTGACCCCGGGGCTTAGGGATTTTTTCAAAAAAATATTTTCTGCCGGTTAAGTTTTTGAGGGCTGATTTCTTGTCCTGTGATAAAAAGCCTTCTGTTTCGAGTGCCAAACCTTTCAGGAGAGCATTTTCAAGCTGTTGGGATCATATTTGAGTTAATTGCCAAAAGTCAGATTTTTGATGAAATTGTGACCCCGGGGCATAGGGATTTTTTCAAAAAAATATTTTCTGCCGGTTAAGTTTTTGAGGGCTGATTTCTTGTCCTGTGATGAAAAGCCTTCTGTTTCCATCGCCAAAGCTTTCAGGGGAGCATCTGCAATCGGATGGCACCATTTTTGAGTGAATTGCCAAAAGTCAGATTTTTGCTGAAATTCTGACCCCGAGGCTTGGGGATTTTTTCAAAAAAATATTTTCTGCCAGTTTAGTTTTTCAGGGCTGATTTATTGTCCTGCGATAAAAAGCCTTCTGTTTCGAGTGCCAAACCTTTCAGGAGAGCATTTTCAAGCTGTTGGGACCATTTTTGAGTGAATTGCCAAAAGTCAGATTTTTGCTGAAATTGTGACCCCGGGGCTTAGGGATTTTTTCAAAAAAATATTTTCTGCCGGTTAAGTTTTTGAGGGCTAATTTCTTGTCCTGTGATAAAAAGCCTTCTGTTTCGAGTGCCAAACCTTTCAGGAGAGCATTTTCAAGCTTTTGGCACCATTTTTGAGTGAATTGCCAAAAGTCAGATTTTTGCTGAAATTGTGACCCCGGGGCTTAGGGATTTTTTCAAAAAAATATTTTCTGCCCTTAAGTTTTTCAGGGCTGATTTATTGTCCTGTGATAAAAAGCCTTCTGTTTCGAGTGCCAAAACTTTCAGGAGAGCATTTTCAAGCTTTTGGCACCATTTTTCAGTGAATTGCCAAAAGTCAAGATTTTTGCTGAAATTGTGACCCCGGGGCTTAGGGATTTTTTCAAAAAAATATTTTCTGCCGGTTAAGTTTTTCAGGGCTGATTTCTTGTCCTGTGATGAAAAGCCTTCTGTTTCGAGTGCCAAACCTTTCAGGAGAGCATTTTCAAGCTGTTGGGACCATTTTTGAGTGAATTGCCAAAAGTCAGATTTTTGCTGAAATTGTGACCCCGGGGCTTAGGGATTTTTTCAAAAAAATGTTTTCTGCCGGTTAAGTTTTTCAGGAGTGATTTCTTGTCCTGTGATAAAAAGCCTTCTATTTCCATCGCCAAAGCTTTCAGGGGAGCATTTGCAATCGGATGGCACCATTTTTGAGTGAATTGCCAAAAGTCAGATTTTTGCTGAAATTGTGACCCCGGGGCTTAGGGATTTTTTCAAAAAAATATTTTCTGCCGGTTAAGTTTTTGAGGGCTGATTTCTTGTCCTGTGATAAAAAGCCTTCTGTTCCGAGTGCCAAACCTTTCAGGAGAGCATTTTCAAGCTTTTGGCACCATTTTTGAGTGAATTGCCAAAAGTCAGATTTTTGCTGAAATTGTGACCCCGGGGCTTAGGGATTTTTTCAAAAAAATATTTTCTGCCGGTTAAGTTTTTCAGGGCTGATTTCTTGTCCTGTGATAAAAAGCCTTCTGTTTCGAGTGCCAAACCTTTCAGGAGAGCATTTTGAAGCTGTTGGGACCATTTTTGAGTGAATTGCCAAAAGTCAGATTTTTGCTGAAATTGTGACCCCGGGGCTTAGGGATTTTTTCAAAAAAATATTTTCTGCCGGTTAAGTTTTTGAGGGCTGATTTCTTGTCCTGTGATAAAAAGCCTTCTGTTTCGAGTGCCAAAACTTTCAGGAGAGCATTTTCAAGCTTTTGGCACTATTTTTGAGTGAATTGCCAAAAGTCAGATTTTTGCTGAAATTGTGACCCCGGGGCTTAGGGATTTTTTCAAAAAAATATTTTCTGCCGGTTAAGTTTTTCAGGGCTGATTTCTTGTCCTGTGATGAAAAGCCTTCTGTTTCCATCGCCAAAGCTTTCAGGGGAGCATTTTCAAGCTTTTGGCACCATTTTTGAGTGAATTGCCAAAAGTCAGATTTTTGCTGAAATTGTGACCCCGGGGCTTAGGGATTTTTTCAAAAAAATATTTTCTGCCGGTTAAGTTTTTGAGGGCTGATTTCTTGTCCTGTGATAAAAAGCCTTCTGTTTCGAGTGCCAAAACTTTCAGGAGAGCATTTTCAAGCTTTTGGCACCATTTTTGAGTGAATTGCCAAAAGTCAGATTTTTGCTGAAATTGTGACCCCGGGGCTTAGGGATTTTTTCAAAAAAATATTTTCTGCCGGTTAAGTTTTTGAGGGCTGATTTCTTGTCCTGTGATAAAAAGCCTTCTGTTTCGAGTGCCAAACCTTTCAGGAGAGCATTTTCAAGCTTTTGGCACCATTTTTGAGTGAATTGCCAAAAGTCAGATTTTTGCTGAAATTGTGACCCCGGGGCTTAGGGATTTTTTCAAAAAAATATTTTCTGCCGGTTAAGTTTTTCAGGGCTGATTTCTTGTCCTGTGAAGAAAAGCCTACTGTTTCCATCGCCAAAGCTTTCATGGGAGCATTTGCAACCGGTTGGCACCATTTTTGAGTGAATTGCCAAAAGTCAGATTTTTGCTGAAATTGTGACCCCGGGGCTTAGGGATTTTTTCAAAAAAATATTTTCTGCCGGTTAAGTTTTTCAGGGCTGATTTCTTGTCCTGTGATAAAAAGCCTTCTGTTTCGAGTGCCAAACCTTTCAGGAGAGCATTTTCAAGCTGTTGGGACCATTTTTGAGTGAATTGCCAAAAGTCAGATTTTTGCTGAAATTGTGACCCCGGGGCTTAGGGATTTTTTCAAAAAAATATTTTCTGCCGGTTAAGTTTTTGAGGGCTGATTTCTTGTCCTGTGATAAAAAGCCTTCTGTTTCGAGTGCCAAAACTTTCAGGAGAGCATTTTCAAGCTGTTGGGACCATTTTTGAGTGAATTGCCAAAAGTCAGATTTTTGCTGAAATTGTGACCCCGGGGCTTAGGGATTTTTTCAAAAAAATATTTTCTGCCGGTTAAGTTTTTGAGGGCTGATTTATTGTCCTCTGATAAAAAGCCTTCTGTTTCGAGTGCCAAACCTTTCAGGAGAGCATTTTCAAGCTGTTGGGACCATTTTTGAGTGAATTGCCAAAAGTCAGATTTTTGCTGAAATTGTGACCCCGGGGCTTAGGGATTTTTTCAAAAAAATATTTTCTGCCGGTTAAGTTTTTGAGGGCTGATTTCTTGTCCTGTGATAAAAAGCCTTTTGTTTCGAGTGCCAAACCTTTCAGGAGAGCATTTTCAAGCTTTTGGCACCATTTTTGAGTGAATTGCCAAAAGTCAGATTTTTGCTGAAATTGTGACCGCGGGGCTTAGGGATTTTTTCAAAAAAATATTTTCTGCCGGTTAAGTTTTTCAGGGTTGATTTCTTGTCCTGTGATGAAAAGCCTACTGTTTCCATCGCCAAAGCTTTCACGGGAGCATTTGCAACCGGTTGGCACCATTTTTGAGTGAATTGCCAAAAGTCAGATTTTTGCTGAAATTGTGACCCCGGGGCTTAGGGATTTTTTCAAAAAAATATTTTCTGCCGGTTAAGTTTTTCAGGGCTGATTTCTTGTCCTGTGAAGAAAAGCCTACTGTTTCCATCGCCAAAGCTTTCAGGGGAGCATTTGCAACCGGTTGGCACCATTTTTGAGCGAATTGGCAAAAGTCAGATTTTTGCTGAAATTGTGACCCCGGGGCTTAGGGATTTTTTCAAAAAAATATTTTCTGCCGGTTAAGTTTTTGAGGGCTGATTTCTTGTCCTGTGATAAAAAGCCTTCTGTTTCGAGTGCCAAACCTTTCAGGAGAGCATTTTCAAGCTTTTGGCACCATTTTTGAGTGAATTGCCAAAAGTCAGATTTTTGCTGAAATTGTGACCCCGGGGCTTAGGGATTTTTTCAAAAAAATATTTTCTGCCGGTTAAGTTTTTCAGGGCTGATTTCTTGTCCTGTGATGAAAAGCCTTCTGTTTCCATCGCCAAAGCTTTCAGGGGAGCATTTGCAATCTGATGGCACCATTTTTGAGTGAATTGCCAAAAGTCAGATTTTTGCTGAAATTGTGACCCCGGGGCTTAGGGATTTTTTCAAAAAAATATTTTCTGCCGGTTAAGTTTTTGAGGGCTGATTTCTTGTCCTGTGATAAAAAGCCTTCTGTTCCGAGTGCCAAAACTTTCAGGAGAGGATTTTCAAGCTTTTGGCACCAATTTTGAGTGAATTGCCAAAAGTCAGATTTTTGCTGAAATTGTGACCCCGGGGCTTAGGGATTTTTTCAAAAAAATATTTTCTGCCGGTTAAGTTTTTCAGGGCTGATTTCTTGTCCTGTGATAAAAAGCCTTCTGTTTCGAGTGCCAAACCTTTCAGGAGAGCATTTTCAAGGTTTTTGGCACCATTTTTGAGTGAATTGCCAAAAGTCAGATTTTTGCTGAAATTGTGACCCCGGGGCTTAGGGATTTTTTCAAAAAAATATTTTCTGCCGGTTAAGTTTTTCAGGGCTGATTTCTTGTCCTGTGATAAAAAGCCTTCTGTTTCGAGTGCCAAACCTTTCAGGAGAGCATTTTCAAGCTTTTGGCACCATTTTTGAGTGAATTGCCAAAAGTCAGATTTTTGCTGAAATTGTGACCCCGGGGCTTAGGGATTTTTTTCAAAAAAATATTTTCTGCCGGTTAAGTTTTTCAGGGCTGATTTCTTGTCCTGTGAAGAAAAGCCTACTGTTTCCATCGCCAAAGCTTTCAGGGGAGCATTTGCAACCGGTTGGCACCATTTTTGAGTGAATTGCCAAAAGTCAGATTTTTGCTGAAATTGTGACCCCGGGGCTTAGGGATTTTTTCAAAAAAATATTTTCTGCCGGTTAAGTTTTTCAGGGCTGATTTCTTGTCCTGTGATAAAAAGCCTTCTGTTTCGAGTGCCAAACCTTTCAGGAGAGCATTTTCAAGCTGTTGGGACCATTTTTGAGTGAATTGCCAAAAGTCAGATTTTTGCTGAAATTGTGACCCCGGGGCTTAGGGATTTTTTTCAAAAAAATATTTTCTGCCGGTTAAGTTTTTCAGGGCTGATTTCTTGTCCTGTGAAGAAAAGCCTACTGTTTCCATCGCCAAAGCTTTCAGGGGAGCATTTGCAACCGGTTGGCACCATTTTTGAGTGAATTGCCAAAAGTCAGATTTTTGCTGAAATTGTGACCCCGGGGCTTAGGGATTTTTTCAAAAAAATATTTTCTGCCGGTTAAGTTTTTCAGGGCTGATTTCTTGTCCTGTGATAAAAAGCCTTCTGTTTCGAGTGCCAAACCTTTCAGGAGAGCATTTTCAAGCTGTTGGGACCATTTTTGAGTGAATTGCCAAAAGTCAGATTTTTGCTGAAATTGTGACCCCGGGGCTTAGGGATTTTTTCAAAAAAATATTTTCTGCCGGTTAAGTGTTTGAGGGCTGATTTCTTGTCCTGTGATAAAAAGCTTTCTGTTTCGAGTGCCAAAACTTTCAGGAGAGCATTTTCAAGCTGTTGGGACCATTTTTGAGTGAATTGCCAAAAGTCAGATTTTTGCTGAAATTGTGACCCCGGGGCTTAGGGATTTTTTCAAAAAAATATTTTCTGCCGGTTAAGTTTTTGAGGGCTGATTTCTTGTCCTGTGATAAAAAGCCTTCTGTTTCGAGTGCCAAACCTTTCAGGAGAGCATTTTCAAGCTGTTGGGACCATTTTTGAGTGAATTGCCAAAAGTCAGATTTTTGCTGAAATTGTGACCCCGGGGCTTAGGGATTTTTTCAAAAAAATATTTTCTGCCGGTTAAGTTTTTGAGGGCTGATTTCTTGTCCTGTGATAAAAAGCTTTCTGTTTCGAGTGCCAAAACTTTCAGGAGAGCATTTTCAAGCTGTTGGGACCATTTTTGAGTGAATTGCCAAAAGTCAGATTTTTGCTGAAATTGTGACCCCGGGGCTTAGGGATTTTTTCAAAAAAATATTTTCTGCCGGTTATGTTTTTGAGGGCTGATTTCTTGTCCTGTGATAAAAAGCCTTCTGTTTCGAGTGCCAAACCTTTCAGGAGAGCATTTTCAAGCTTTTGGCACCATTTTTGAGTGAATTGCCAAAAGTCAGATTTTTGCTGAAATTGTGACCCCGGGGCTTAGGGATTTTTTCAAAAAAATATTTTCTGCCGGTTAAGTTTTTCAGGGTTGATTTCTTGTCCTGTGATGAAAAGCCTACTGTTTCCATCGCCAAAGCTTTCAGGGGAGCATTTGCAACCGGTTGGCACCATTTTTGAGTGAATTGCCAAAAGTCAGATTTTTGCTGAAATTGTGACCCCGGGGCTTAGGGATTTTTTCAAAAAAATATTTTCTGCCGGTTAAGTTTTTCAGGGCTGATTTCTTGTCCTGTGATGAAAAGCCTTCTGTTTCCATCGCCAAAGCTTTCAGGGGAGCATTTGCAATCTGATGGCACCATTTTTGAGTGAATTGCCAAAAGTCAGATTTTTGCTGAAATTGTGACCCCGGGGCTTAGGGATTTTTTCAAAAAAATATTTTCTGCCGGTTAAGTTTTTGAGGGCTGATTTCTTGTCCTGTGATAAAAAGCCTTCTGTTTCGAGTGCCAAACCTTTCAGGAGAGCATTTTCAAGCTTTTGGCACCATTTTTGAGTGAATTGCCAAAAGTCAGATTTTTGCTGAAATTGTGACCCCGGGCGGGGCTTAGGGATTTTTTCAAAAAAATATTTTCTGCCGGTTAAGTTTTTCAGGGCTGATTTCTTGTCCTGTGATGAAAAGCCTTCTGTTTCCATCGCCAAAGCTTTCAGGGGAGCATTTGCAATCTGATGGCACCATTTTTGAGTGAATTGCCAAAAGTCAGATTTTTGCTGAAATTGTGACCCCGGGGCTTAGGGATTTTTTCAAAAAAATATTTTCTGCCGGTTAAGTTTTTGAGGGCTGATTTCTTGTCCTGTGATAAAAAGCCTTCTGTTCCGAGTGCCAAACCTTTCAGGAGAGCATTTTCAAGCTTTTGGCACCATTTTTGAGTGAATTGCCAAAAGTCAGATTTTTGCTGAAATTGTGACCCCAGGGCTTAGGGATTTTTTCAAAAAAATATTTTCTGCCCGTTAAGTTTTTCAGGGATGATTTCTTGTCCTGTGATAAAAAGCCTTCTGTTTCGAGTGCCAAAACTTTCAGGAGAGGATTTTCAAGCTTTTGGCACCAATTTTGAGTGAATTGCCAAAAGTCAGATTTTTGCTGAAATTGTGACCCCGGGGCTTAGGGATTTTTTCAAAAAAATATTTTCTGCCGGTTAAGTTTTTCAGGGCTGATTTCTTGTCCTGTGATAAAAAGCCTTCTGTTTCGAGTGCCAAACCTTTCAGGAGAGCATTTTCAAGGTTTTTGGCACCATTTTTGAGTGAATTGCCAAAAGTCAGATTTTTGCTGAAATTGTGACCCCGGGGCTTAGGGATTTTTTCAAAAAAATATTTTCTGTCAGTTAAGTTTTTCAGGGCTGATTTATTGTCCTGTGATAAAAAGCCTTCTGTTTCGAGTGCCAAACCTTTCAGGAGAGCATTTTCAAGCTTTTGGCACCATTTTTGAGTGAATTGCCAAAAGTCAGATTTTTGCTGAAATTGTGACCCCGGGGCTTAGGGATTTTTTCAAAAAAATATTTTCTGCCGGTTAAGTTTTTGAGGGCTGATTTCTTGTCCTGTGATAAAAAGCCTTCTGTTTCGAGTGCCAAACCTTTCAGGAGAGCATTTTCAAGCTTTTGGCATCATTTTTGAGTGAATTGCCAAAAGTCAGATTTTTGCTGAAATTGTGACCCCGGGCTTAGGGATTTTTTCAAAAAAATATTTTCTGCCGGTTAAGTTTTTCAGGGCTGATTTCTTGTCCTGTGAAGAAAAGCCTACTGTTTCCATCGCCAAAGCTTTCAGGGGAGCATTTGCAACCGGTTGGCACCATTTTTGAGTGAATTGCCAAAAGTCAGATTTTTGCTGAAATTGTGACCCCGGGGCTTAGGGATTTTTTCAAAAAAATATTTTCTGCCGGTTAAGTTTTTCAGGGCTGATTTCTTGTCCTGTGATAAAAAGCCTTCTGTTTCGAGTGCCAAACCTTTCAGGAGAGCATTTTCAAGCTGTTGGGACCATTTTTGAGTGAATTGCCAAAAGTCAGATTTTTGCTGAAATTGTGACCCCGGGGCTTAGGGATTTTTTCAAAAAAATATTTTCTGCCGGTTAAGTTTTTGAGGGCTGATTTCTTGTCCTGTGATAAAAAGCTTTCTGTTTCGAGTGCCAAAACTTTCAGGAGAGCATTTTCAAGCTGTTGGGACCATTTTAGAGTGAATTGCCAAAAGTCAGATTTTTGCTGAAATTGTGACCCCGGGGCTTAGGGATTTTTTCAAAAAAATATTTTCTGCCGGTTAAGTTTTTGAGGGCTGATTTATTGTCCTGTGATAAAAAGCCTTCTGTTTCGAGTGCCAAACCTTTCAGGACAGCATTTTCAAGCTGTTTGGACCATTTTTGAGTGAATTGCCAAAAGTCAGATTTTTGCTGAAATTGTGACCCCGGGGCTTAGGGATTTTTTCAAAAAAATATTTTCTGCCGGTTAAGTTTTTGAGGGCTGATTTCTTGTCCTGTGATAAAAAGCCTTCTGTTTCGAGTGCCAAACCTTTCAGGAGAGCATTTTCAAGCTTTTGGCACCATTTTTGAGTGAATTGCCAAAAGTCAGATTTTTGCTGAAATTGTGACCCCGGGGCTTAGGGATTTTTTCAAAAAAATATTTTCTGCCGGTTAAGTTTTTCAGGGTTGATTTCTTGTCCTGTGATGAAAAGCCTACTGTTTCCATCGCCAAAGCTTTCAGGGGAGCATTTGCAACCGGTTGGCACCATTTTTGAGTGAATTGCCAAAAGTCAGATTTTTGCTGAAATTGTGACCCCGGGGCTTAGGGATTTTTTCAAAAAAATATTTTCTGCCGGTTAAGTTTTTCAGGGCTGATTTCTTGTCCTGTGATGAAAAGCCTTCTGTTTCCATCGCCAAAGCTTTCAGGGGAGCATTTGCAATCTGATGGCACCATTTTTGAGTGAATTGCCAAAAGTCAGATTTTTGCTGAAATTGTGACCCCGGGGCTTAGGGATTTTTTCAAAAAAATATTTTCTGCCGGTTAAGTTTTTGAGGGCTGATTTCTTGTCCTGTGATAAAAAGCCTTCTGTTTCGAGTGCCAAAACTTTCAGGAGAGCATTTTCAAGGTTTTTGGCACCATTTTTGAGTGAATTGCCAAAAGTCAGATTTTTGCTGAAATTGTGACCCCGGGGCTTAGGGATTTTTTCAAAAAAATATTTTCTGCCGGTTAAGTTTTTCAGGGCTGATTTCTTGTCCTGTGATGAAAAGCCTTCTGTTTCCATCGCCAAAGCTTTCAGGGGAGCATTTGCAATCTGATGGCACCATTTTTGAGTGAATTGCCAAAAGTCAGATTTTTGCTGAAATTGTGACCCCGGGGCTTAGGGATTTTTTCAAAAAAATATTTTCTGCCGGTTAAGTTTTTGAGGGCTGATTTCTTGTCCTGTGATAAAAAGCCTTCTGTTCCGAGTGCCAAAACTTTCAGGAGAGGATTTTCAAGCTTTTGGCACCAATTTTGAGTGAATTGCCAAAAGTCAGATTTTTGCTGAAATTGTGACCCCGGGGCTTAGGGATTTTTTCAAAAAAATATTTTCTGCCGGTTAAGTTTTTCAGGGCTGATTTCTTGTCCTGTGATAAAAAGCCTTCGGTTTCGAGTGCCAAACCTTTCAGGAGAGCATTTTCAAGGTTTTTGGCACCATTTTTGAGTGAATTGCCAAAAGTCAGATTTTTGCTGAAATTGTGACCCCGGGGCTTAGGGATTTTTTCAAAAAAATATTTTCTGCCAGTTAAGTTTTTCAGGGCTGATTTATTGTCCTGTGATAAAAAGCCTTCTGTTTCGAGTGCCAAACCTTTCAGGAGAGCATTTTCAAGCTTTTGGCACCATTTTTGAGTGAATTGCCAAAAGTCAGATTTTTGCTGAAATTGTGACCCCGGGGCTTAGGGATTTTTTCAAAAAAATATTTTCTGCCGGTTAAGTTTTTGAGGGCTGATTTCTTGTCCTGTGGTAAAAAGCCTTCTGTTTCGAGTGCCAAACCTTTCAGGAGAGCATTTTCAAGCTTTTGGCACCATTTTTGAGTGAATTGCCAAAAGTCAGATTTTTGCTGAAATTGTGACCCCGGGCTTAGGGATTTTTTCAAAAAAATATTTTCTGCCGGTTAAGTTTTTCAGGGCTGATTTCTTGTCCTGTGAAGAAAAGCCTACTGTTTCCATCGCCAAAGCTTTCAGGGGAGCATTTGCAACCGGTTGGCACCATTTTTGAGTGAATTGCCAAAAGTCAGATTTTTGCTGAAATTGTGACCCCGGGGATTAGGGATTTTTTCAAAAAAATATTTTCTGCCGGTTAAGTTTTTCAGGGCTGATTTCTTGTCCTTTGATAAAAAGCCTTCTGTTTCGAGTGCCAAACCTTTCAGGAGAGCATTTTCAAGCTGTTGGCACCATTTTTGAGTGAATTGCCAAAAGTCAGATTTTTGCTGAAATTGTGACCCCGGGGCTTAGGGATTTTTTCAAAAAAATATTTTCTGCCGGTTAAGTTTTTGAGGGCTGATTTCTTGTCCTGTGATAAAAAGCCTTCTGTTTCGAGTGCCAAAACTTTCAGGAGAGCATTTTCAAGCTGTTGGGACCATTTTTGAGTGAATTTTCAAAAGTCAGATTTTTGCTGAAATTGTGACCCCGGGGCTTAGGGATTTTTTCAAAAAAATATTTTCTGCCGGTTAAGTTTTTGAGGGCTGATTTATTGTCCTGTGATAAAAAGCCTTCTGTTTCGAGTGCCAAACCTTTCAGGACAGCATTTTCAAGCTGTTGGGACCATTTTTGAGTGAATTGCCAAAAGTCAGATTTTTGCTGAAATTGTGACCCCGGGGCTTAGGGATTTTTTCAAAAAAATATTTTCTGCCGGTTAAGTTTTTCAGGGTTGATTTCTTGTCCTGTGATGAAAAGCCTACTGTTTCCATCGCCAAAGCTTTCAGGGGAGCATTTGCAACCGGTTGGCACCATTTTTGAGTGAATTGCCAAAAGTCAGATTTTTGCTGAAATTGTGACCCCGGGGCTTAGGGATTTTTTCAAAAAAATATTTTCTGCCGGTTAAGTTTTTCAGGGCTGATTTCTTGTCCTGTGAAGAAAAGCCTACTGTTTCCATCGCCAAAGCTTTCAGGGGAGCATTTGCAACCGGTTGGCACCATTTTGAGCGAATTGGCAAAAGTCAGATTTTTGCTGAAATTGTGACCCGGGGCTTAGGGATTTTTTCAAAAAATATTTTCTGCCGGTTAAGTTTTTGAGGGCTGATTTCTTGTCCTGTGATAAAAAGCCTTCTGTTTCGAGTGCCAAACCTTTCAGGAGAGCATTTTCAAGCTGTTGGCACCATTTTGAGTGAATTGCCAAAAGTCAGATTTTTGCTGAAATTGTGACCCCGGGGCTTAGGGATTTTTTCAAAAAAATATTTTCTGCCGGTTAAGTTTTTCAGGGTTGATTTCTTGTCCTGTGATGAAAAGCCTACTGTTTCCATCGCCAAAGCTTTCAGGGGAGCATTTGCAACCGGTTGGCACCATTTTTGAGTGAATTGCCAAAAGTCAGATTTTTGCTGAAATTGTGACCCCGGGGCTTAGGGATTTTTTCAAAAAAATATTTTCTGCCGGTTAAGTTTTTCAGGGCTGATTTCTTGTCCTGTGATGAAAAGCCTTCTGTTTCCATCGCCAAAGCTTTCAGGGGAGCATTTGCAATCTGATGGCACCATTTTTGAGTGAATTGCCAAAAGTCAGATTTTTGCTGAAATTGTGACCCCGGGGCTTAGGGATTTTTCCAAAAAAATATTTTCTGCCGGTTAAGTTTTTGAGGGCTGATTTCTTGTCCTGTGATAAAAAGCCTTCTGTTTCGAATGCCAAAACTTTCAGGAGAGCATTTTCAAGCTTTTGGCACCATTTTTGAGTGAATTGCCAAAAGTCAGATTTTTGCTGAAATTGTGACCCCGGGGCTTAGGGATTTTTTCAAAAAAATATTTTCTGCCGGTTAAGTTTTTGAGGGCTGATTTCTTGTCCTGTGATAAAAAGCCTTCTGTTCCGAGTGCCAAAACTTTCAGGAGAGGATTTTCAAGCTTTTGGCACCAATTTTGAGTGAATTGCCAAAAGTCAGATTTTTGCTGAAATTGTGACCCCGGGGCTTAGGGATTTTTTCAAAAAAATATTTTCTGCCGGTTAAGTTTTTCAGGGCTGATTTCTTGTCCTGTGATAAAAAGCCTTCGGTTTCGAGTGCCAAACCTTTCAGGAGAGCATTTTCAAGGTTTTTGGCACCATTTTTGAGTGAATTGCCAAAAGTCAGATTTTTGCTGAAATTGTGACCCCGGGGCTTAGGGATTTTTTCAAAAAAATATTTTCTGCCAGTTAAGTTTTTCAGGGCTGATTTATTGTCCTGTGATAAAAAGCCTTCTGTTTCGAGTGCCAAACCTTTCAGGAGAGCATTTCAAGCTTTTGGCACCATTTTTGAGTGAATTGCCAAAAGTCAGATTTTGCTGAAATTGTGACCCCGGGGCTTAGGGATTTTTTCAAAAAAATATTTTCTGCCGGTTAAGTTTTTGAGGGCTGATTTCTTGTCCTGTGGTAAAAGCCTTCTGTTTCGAGTGCCAAACCTTTCAGGAGAGCATTTTCAAGCTTTTGGCACCATTTTTGAGTGAATTGCCAAAAGTCAGATTTTTGCTGAAATTGTGACCCCGGGCTTAGGGATTTTTTCAAAAAAATATTTTCTGCCGGTTAAGTTTTTCAGGGCTGATTTCTTGTCCTGTGAAGAAAAGCCTACTGTTTCCATCGCCAAAGCTTTCAGGGGAGCATTTGCAACCGGTTGGCACCATTTTTGAGTGAATTGCCAAAAGTCAGATTTTTGCTGAAATTGTGACCCCGGGGATTAGGGATTTTTTTCAAAAAAATATTTCTGCCGGTTAAGTTTTTCAGGGCTGATTTCTTGTCCTTTGATAAAAAGCCTTCTGTTTCGAGTGCCAAACCTTTCAGGAGAGCATTTTCAAGCTGTTGGCACCATTTTTGAGTGAATTGCCAAAAGTCAGATTTTTGCTGAAATTGTGACCCCGGGGCTTAGGGATTTTTTCAAAAAATATTTTCTGCCGGTTAAGTTTTTCAGGGCTGATTTCTTGTCCTGTGAAGAAAAGCCTACTGTTTCCATCGCCAAAGCTTTCAGGGGAGCATTTGCAACCGGTTGGCACCATTTTTGAGCGAATTGGCAAAAGTCAGATTTTTGCTGAAATTGTGACCCCGGGGCTTAGGGATTTTTTCAAAAAATATTTTCTGCCGGTTAAGTTTTTGAGGGCTGATTTCTTGTCCTGTGATAAAAAGCCTTCTGTTTCGAGTGCCAAACCTTTCAGGAGAGCATTTCAAGCTGTTGGCACCATTTTTGAGTGAATTGCCAAAAGTCAGATTTTTGCTGAAATTGTGACCCCGGGGCTTAGGGATTTTTTCAAAAAAATATTTTCTGCCGGTTAAGTTTTTCAGGGTTGATTTCTTGTCCTGTGATGAAAAGCCTACTGTTTCCATCGCCAAAGCTTTCAGGGGAGCATTTGCAACCGGTTGGCACCATTTTTGAGTGAATTGCCAAAAGTCAGATTTTTGCTGAAATTGTGACCCCGGGGCTTAGGGATTTTTTCAAAAAAATATTTTCTGCCGGTTAAGTTTTTCAGGGCTGATTTCTTGTCCTGTGATGAAAAGCCTTCTGTTTCCATCGCCAAAGCTTTCAGGGGAGCATTTGCAATCTGATGGCACCATTTTTGAGTGAATTGCCAAAAGTCAGATTTTTGCTGAAATTGTGACCCCGGGGCTTAGGGATTTTTCCAAAAAAATATTTTCTGCCGGTTAAGTTTTTGAGGGCTGATTTCTTGTCCTGTGATAAAAAGCCTTCTGTTTCGAATGCCAAAACTTTCAGGAGAGCATTTTCAAGCTTTTGGCACCATTTTTGAGTGAATTGCCAAAAGTCAGATTTTTGCTGAAATTGTGACCCCGGGGCTTAGGGATTTTTTCAAAAAAATATTTTCTGCCGGTTAAGTTTTTCAGGGCTGATTTCTTGTCCTGTGATGAAAAGCCTTCTGTTTCCATCGCCAAAGCTTTCAGGGAGCATTTGCAATCTGATGGCACCATTTTTGAGTGATTTGCCAAAAGTCAGATTTTTGCTGAAATTGTGACCCCGGGGCTTAGGGATTTTTTCAAAAAAAATATTTTCTGCCGGTTAAGTTTTTCAGGGCTGATTTCTTGTCCTGTGATAAAAAGCCTTCTGTTTCGAGTGCCAAACCTTTCAGGAGAGCATTTTCAAGGTTTTTGGCACCATTTTTGAGTGAATTGCCAAAAGTCAGATTTTTGCTGAAATTGTGACCCCGGGGCTTAGGGATTTTTTCAAAAAATATTTTCTGCCAGTTAAGTTTTTCAGGGCTGATTTATTGTCCTGTGATAAAAAGCCTTCTGTTTCGAGTGCCAAACCTTTCAGGAGAGCATTTTCAAGCTTTTGGCACCATTTTTGAGTGAATTGCCAAAAGTCAGATTTTTGCTGAAATTGTGACCCCGGGGCTTAGGGATTTTTTCAAAAAAATATTTTCTGCCGGTTAAGTTTTTGAGGGCTGATTTCTTGTCCTGTGATAAAAAGCCTACTGTTTCCATCGCCAAAGCTTTCAGGAGAGCATTTTCAAGCTGTTGGGCCCGTTTTTGAGTGAATTGCCAAAAGTCAGATTTTTGCTGAAATTGTGACCCCGGGGCTTAGGGATTTTTTCAAAAAAATATTTTCTGCCGGTTAAGTTTTTGAGGGCTGATTTCTTGTCCTGTGATAAAAAGCTTTCTGTTTCGAGTGCCAAAACTTTCAGGAGAGCATTTTCAAGCTGTTGGGACCATTTTTGAGTGAATTGCCAAAAGTCAGATTTTTGCTGAAATTGTGACCCCGGGGCTTAGGGATTTTTTCAAAAAATATTTTCTGCCGGTTAAGTTTTTGAGGGCTGATTTATTGTCCTGTGATAAAAAGCCTTCTGTTTCGAGTGCCAAACCTTTCAGGACAGCATTTTCAAGCTGTTGGGACCATTTTGAGTGAATTGCCAAAAGTCAGATTTTTGCTGAAATTGTGACCCCGGGGCTTAGGGATTTTTTCAAAAAAATATTTTCTGCCGGTTAAGTTTTTGAGGGCTGATTTCTTGTCCTGTGATAAAAAGCCTTCTGTTTCGAGTGCCAAACCTTTCAGGAGAGCATTTTCAAGCTTTTGGCACCATTTTGAGTGAATTGCCAAAAGTCAGATTTTTGCTGAAATTGTGACCCGGGCTTAGGGATTTTTTCAAAAAAATATTTTCTGCCGGTTAAGTTTTTCAGGGTTGATTTCTTGTCCTGTGATGAAAAGCCTACTGTTTCCATCGCCAAAGCTTTCAGGGGAGCATTTGCAACCGGTTGGCACCATTTTTGAGTGAATTGCCAAAAGTCAGATTTTTGCTGAAATTGTGACCCCGGGGCTTAGGGATTTTTCAAAAAAATATTTTCTGCCGGTTAAGTTTTTCAGGGCTGATTTCTTGTCCTGTGATGAAAAGCCTTCTGTTTCCATCGCCAAAGCTTTCAGGGGAGCATTTGCAATCTGATGGCACCATTTTTGAGTGAATTGCCAAAAGTCAGATTTTTGCTGAAATTGTGACCCCGGGGCTTAGGGATTTTTTCAAAAAAATATTTTCTGCCGGTTAAGTTTTTGAGGGCTGATTTCTTGTCCTGTGATAAAAAGCCTTCTGTTTCGAGTGCCAAACTTTCAGGAGAGCATTTTCAAGGTTTTTGGCACCAATTTTGAGTGAATTGCCAAAAGTCAGATTTTTGCTGAAATTGTGACCCCGGGGCTTAGGGATTTTTTCAAAAAAATATTTTCTGCCTGTTAAGTTTTTCAGGCTGATTTCTTGTCCTGTGATAAAAAGCCTTCTGTTTCGAGTGCCAAACCTTTCAGGAGAGCATTTTCAAGGTTTTTGGCACCATTTTTGAGTGAATTGCCAAAAGTCAGATTTTTGCTGAAATTGTGACCCCGGGGCTTAGGGATTTTTTCAAAAAAATATTTTCTGCCAGTTAAGTTTTTCAGGGCTGATTTATTGTCCTGTGATAAAAAGCCTTCTGTTTCGAGTGCCAAACCTTTCAGGAGAGCATTTTCAAGCTTTTGGCACCATTTTTGAGTGAATTGCCAAAAGCCAGATTTTTGCTGAAATTGTGACCCCGGGGCTTAGGGATTTTGTCAAAAAAATATTTTCTGCCGGTTAAGTTTTTGAGGGCTGATTTCTTGTCCTGTGGTAAAAAGCCTTCTGTTTCGAGTGCCAAACCTTTCAGGAGAGCATTTTCAAGCTTTTGGCACCATTTTTGAGTGAATTGCCAAAAGTCAGATTTTTGCTGAAATTGTGACCCCGGGGCTTAGGGATTTTTTCAAAAAAATATTTTCTGCCGGTTAAGTTTTTCAGGGCTGATTTCTTGTCGATAAAAAGCCTTCTGTTTCGAGTGCCAAACCTTTCAGGAGAGCATTTGCAATCTGATGGCACCATTTTTTTGAGTGAATTGCCAAAAGTCAGATTTTTTGCTGAAATTGTGACCCCGGGGCTTAGGGATTTTTTCAAAAAAATATTTTTCTGCCGGTTAAGTTTTTCAGGGCTGATTTCTTGTCCTGTGAAGAAAAGCCTACTGTTTCCATCGCCAAAGCTTTCAGGGGAGCATTTGCAACCGGTTGGCACCATTTTTGAGCGAATTGGCAAAAGTCAGATTTTTGCTGAAATTGTGACCCCGGGGCTTAGGGATTTTTTCAAAAAAATATTTTCTGCCGGTTAAGTTTTTGAGGGCTGATTTCTTGTCCTGTGATAAAAAGCCTTCTGTTTCGAGTGCCCAAACCTTTCAGGAGAGCATTTTCAAGCTGTTGGCACCATTTTTGAGTGAATTGCCAAAAGTCAGATTTTTGCTGAAATTGTGACCCGGGGCTTAGGGATTTTTTCAAAAAAATATTTTCTGCCGGTTAAGTTTTTCAGGGTTGATTTCTTGTCCTGTGATGAAAAGCCTACTGTTTTCCATCGCCAAAAGCTTTTCAGGGGAGCATTTGCAACCGGTTGGCACCATTTTTGAGTGAATTGCCAAAAGTCAGATTTTTGCTGAAATTGTGACCCCGGGGCTTAGGGATTTTTCAAAAAATATTTTCTGCCGGTTAAGTTTTTCAGGGTTGATTTCTTGTCCTGTGATGAAAAGCCTACTGTTTCCATCGCCAAAGCTTTCAGGGGAGCATTTGCAACCGGTTGGCACCATTTTTGAGTGAATTGCCAAAAGTCAGATTTTTGCTGAAATTGTGACCCCGGGGCTTAGGGATTTTTTCAAAAAAATATTTTCTGCCGGTTAAGTTTTCAGGGCTGATTTCTTGTCCTGTGAAGAAAAGCCTACTGTTTCCATCGCCAAAGCTTTCAGGGGAGCATTTGCAACCGGTTGGCACCATTTTTGAGCGAATTGGCAAAAGTCAGATTTTTGCTGAAATTGTGACCCCGGGGCTTAGGGATTTTTCAAAAAAATATTTTCTGCCGGTTAAGTTTTTGAGGGCTGATTCTTGTCCTGTGATAAAAAGCCTTCTGTTTCGAGTGCCAAACCTTTCAGGAGAGCATTTTCAAGCTGTTGGCACCATTTTTGAGTGAATTGCCAAAAGTCAGATTTTTGCTGAAATTGTGACCCCGGGGCTTAGGGATTTTTTCAAAAAAATATTTTCTGCCGGTTAAGTTTTTCAGGGTTGATTTCTTGTCCTGTGATGAAAAGCCTACTGTTTCCATCGCCAAAGCTTTCAGGGGAGCATTTGCAACCGGTTGGCACCATTTTTGAGTGAATTGCCAAAAGTCAGATTTTTGCTGAAATTGTGACCCCGGGGCTTAGGGATTTTTTCAAAAAAATATTTTCTGCCGGTTAAGTTTTTCAGGGCTGATTTCTTGTCCTGTGATGAAAAGCCTTCTGTTTCCATCGCCAAAGCTTTCAGGGGAGCATTTGCAATCTGATGGCACCATTTTTGAGTGAATTGCCAAAAGTCAGATTTTTGCTGAAATTGTGACCCCGGGGCTTAGGGATTTTTTCAAAAAAATATTTTCTGCCGGTTAAGTTTTTGAGGGCTGATTTCTTGTCCTGTGATAAAAAGCCTTCTGTTTCGAATGCCAAAACTTTCAGGAGAGCATTTTCAAGCTTTTGGCACCATTTTTGAGTGAATTGCCAAAAGTCAGATTTTTGCTGAAATTGTGACCCCGGGGCTTAGGGATTTTTTCAAAAAAATATTTTCTGCCGGTTAAGTTTTTCAGGGCTGATTTCTTGTCCTGTGATAAAAAGCCTTCTGTTTCGAGTGCCAAACCTTTCAGGAGAGCATTTTCAAGGTTTTTGGCACCATTTTTGAGTGAATTGCCAAAAGTCAGATTTTTGCTGAAATTGTGACCCCGGGGCTTAGGGATTTTTTCAAAAAAATATTTTCTGCCAGTTAAGTTTTTCAGGGCTGATTTATTGTCCTGTGATAAAAAGCCTTCTGTTTCGAGTGCCAAACCTTTCAGGAGAGCATTTTCAAGCTTTTGGCACCATTTTTGAGTGAATTGCCAAAAGTCAGATTTTTGCTGAAATTGTGACCCCGGGGCTTAGGGATTTTTTCAAAAAAATATTTTCTGCCGGTTAAGTTTTTGAGGGCTGATTTCTTGTCCTGTGATAAAAAGCCTACTGTTTCCATCGCCAAAGCTTTCAGGGGAGCATTTGCAACCGGTTGGCACCATTTTTGAGTGAATTGCCAAAAGTCAGATTTTTGCTGAAATTGTGACCCCGGGGCTTAGGGATTTTTTCAAAAAAATATTTTCTGCCGGTTAAGTTTTTCAGGGCTGATTTCTTGTCCTGTGATAAAAAGCCTTCTGTTTCGAGTGCCAAACCTTTCAGGACAGCATTTTCAAGCTGTTGGGACCATTTTTGAGTGAATTGCCAAAAGTCAGATTTTTGCTGAAATTGTGACCCCGGGGCTTAGGGATTTTTTCAAAAAAATATTTTCTGCCGGTTAAGTTTTTCAGGGTTGATTTCTTGTCCTGTGATGAAAAGCCTACTGTTTCCATCGCCAAAGCTTTCAGGGGAGCATTTGCAACCGGTTGGCACCATTTTTGAGTGAATTGCCAAAAGTCAGATTTTTGCTGAAATTGTGACCCCGGGGCTTAGGGATTTTTTCAAAAAAATATTTTCTGCCGGTTAAGTTTTTCAGGGCTGATTTCTTGTCCTGTGAAGAAAAGCCTACTGTTTCCATCGCCAAAGCTTTCAGGGGAGCATTTGCAACCGGTTGGCACCATTTTTGAGCGAATTGGCAAAAGTCAGATTTTTGCTGAAATTGTGACCCCGGGGCTTAGGGATTTTTTCAAAAAAATATTTTCTGCCGGTTAAGTTTTTGAGGGCTGATTTCTTGTCCTGTGATAAAAAGCCTTCTGTTTCGAGTGCCAAACCTTTCAGGAGAGTATTTGCAATCTGATGGCACCATTTTTGAGTGAATTGCCAAAAGTCAGATTTTTGCTGAAATTGTGACCCCGGGGCTTAGGGATTTTTTCAAAAAAATATTTTCTGCCGGTTAAGTTTTTGAGGGCTGATTTCTTGTCCTGTGATAAAAAGCCTTCTGTTTCGAATGCCAAAACTTTCAGGAGAGCATTTTCAAGCTTTTGGCACCATTTTTGAGTGAATTGCCAAAAGTCAGATTTTTGCTGAAATTGTGACCCCGGGGCTTAGGGATTTTTTCAAAAAAATATTTTCTGCCGGTTAAGTTTTTCAGGGCTGATTTCTTGTCCTGTGATGAAAAGCCTTCTGTTTCCATCGCCAAAGCTTTCAGGGGAGCATTTGCAATCTGATGGCACCATTTTTGAGTGATTTGCCAAAAGTCAGATTTTTGCTGAAATTGTGACCCCGGGGCTTAGGGATTTTTTCAAAAAAATATTTTCTGCCGGTTAAGTTTTTCAGGGCTGATTTCTTGTCCTGTGATAAAAAGCCTTCTGTTTCGAGTGCCAAACCTTTCAGGAGAGCATTTTCAAGGTTTTTGGCACCATTTTTGAGTGAATTGCCAAAAGTCAGATTTTTGCTGAAATTGTGACCCCGGGGCTTAGGGATTTTTTCAAAAAAATATTTTCTGCCAGTTAAGTTTTTCAGGGCTGATTTATTGTCCTGTGATAAAAAGCCTTCTGTTTCGAGTGCCAAACCTTTCAGGAGAGCATTTTCAAGCTTTTGGCACCATTTTTGAGTGAATTGCCAAAAGTCAGATTTTTGCTGAAATTGTGACCCCGGGGCTTAGGGATTTTTTCAAAAAAATATTTTCTGCCGGTTAAGTTTTTGAGGGCTGATTTCTTGTCCTGTGATGAAAAGCCTTCTGTTTCCATCGCCAAAGCTTTCAGGGGAGCATTTGCAATCTGATGGCACCATTTTTGAGTGAATTGCCAAAAGTCAGATTTTTGCTGAAATTGTGACCCCGGGGCTCAGGGATTTTTTCAAAAAAATATTTTCTGCCGGTTAAGTTTTTGAGGGCTGATTTCTTGTCCTGTGATAAAAAGCCTTCTGTTTCGAGTGCCAAAACTTTCAGGAGAGCATTTTCAAGCTTTTGGCACCATTTTTGAGTGAATTGCCAAAAGTCAGATTTTTGCTGAAATTGTGACCCCGGGGCTTAGGGATTTTTTCAAAAAAATATTTTCTGCCGGTTAAGTTTTTCAGGGCTGATTTCTTGTCCTGTGATGAAAAGCCTTCTGTTTCCATCGCCAAAGCTTTCAGGGGAGCATTTGCAATCTGATGGCACCATTTTTGAGTGAATTGCCAAAAGTCAGATTTTTGCTGAAATTGTGACCCCGGGGCTTAGGGATTTTTTCAAAAAAATATTTTCTGCCGGTTAAGTTTTTGAGGGCTGATTTCTTGTCCTGTGATAAAAAGCCTTCTGTTTCGAGTGCCAAAACTTTCAGGAGAGCATTTTCAAGCTTTTGGCACCATTTTTGAGTGAATTGCCAAAAGTCAGATTTTTGCTGAAATTGTGACCCCGGGGCTTAGGGATTTTTTCAAAAAAATATTTTCTGCCGGTTAAGTTTTTCAGGGCTGATTTCTTGTCCTGTGATGAAAAGCCTTCTGTTTCCATCGCCAAAGCTTTCAGGGGAGCATTTGCAACCGGTTGGCACCATTTTTGAGTGAATTGCCAAAAGTCAGATTTTTGCTGAAATTGTGACCCCGGGGCTTAGGGATTTTTTCAAAAAAATATTTTCTGCCGGTTAAGTTTTTCAGGGCTGATTTCTTGTCCTGTGAAGAAAAGCCTACTGTTTCCATCGCCAAAGCTTTCAGGGGAGCATTTGCAACCGGTTGGCACCATTTTTGAGCGAATTGGCAAAAGTCAGATTTTTGCTGAAATTGTGACCCCGGGGCTTAGGGATTTTTTCAAAAAAATATTTTCTGCCGGTTAAGTTTTTGAGGGCTGATTTCTTGTCCTGTGATAAAAAGCCTTCTGTTTCGAGTGCCAAACCTTTCAGGAGAGCATTTTCAAGCTTTTGGCACCATTTTTGAGTGAATTGCCAAAAGTCAGATTTTTGCTGAAATTGTGACCCCGGGGCTTAGGGATTTTTTCAAAAAAATATTTTCTGCCGGTTAAGTTTTTCAGGGCTGATTTCTTGTCCTGTGATGAAAAGCCTTCTGTTTCCATCGCCAAAGCTTTCAGGGGAGCATTTGCAATCTGATGGCACCATTTTTGAGTGAATTGCCAAAAGTCAGATTTTTGCTGAAATTGTGACCCCGGGGCTTAGGGATTTTTTCAAAAAAATATTTTCTGCCGGTTAAGTTTTTGAGGGCTGATTTCTTGTCCTGTGATAAAAAGCCTTCTGTTTCGAGTGCCAAAACTTTCAGGAGAGCATTTTCAAGCTTTTGGCACCATTTTTGAGTGAATTGCCAAAAGTCAGATTTTTGCTGAAATTGTGACCCCGGGGCTTAGGGATTTTTTCAAAAAAATATTTTCTGCCGGTTAAGTTTTTCAGGGCTGATTTCTTGTCCTGTGATGAAAAGCCTTCTGTTTCCATCGCCAAAGCTTTCAGGGGAGCATTTGCAATCTGATGGCACCATTTTTGAGTGAATTGCCAAAAGTCAGATTTTTGCTGAAATTGTGACCCCGGGGCTTAGGGATTTTTTCAAAAAAATATTTTCTGCCGGTTAAGTTTTTGAGGGCTGATTTCTTGTCCTGTGATAAAAAGCCTTCTGTTTCCATCGCCAAAGCTTTCAGGGGAGCATTTGCAACCGGTTGGCACCATTTTTGAGTGAATTGCCAAAAGTCAGATTTTTGCTGAAATTGTGACCCCGGGGCTTAGGGATTTTTTCAAAAAAATATTTTCTGCCGGTTAAGTTTTTCAGGGCTGATTTCTTGTCCTGTGATAAAAAGCCTTCTGTTTCGAGTGCCAAACCTTTCAGGAGAGCATTTTCAAGGTGTTTGGCACCATTTTTGAGTGAATTGCCAAAAGTCAGATTTTTGCTGAAATTGTGACCCCGGGGCTTAGGGATTTTTTCAAAAAAATATTTTCTGCCAGTTAAGTTTTTCAGGGCTGATTTCTTGTCCTGTGATAAAAAGCCTTCTGTTTCGAGTGCCAAACCTTTCAGGAGAGCATTTTCAAGCTTTTGGCACCATTTTTGAGTGAATTGCCAAAAGTCAGATTTTTGCTGAAATTGTGACCCCGGGGCTTAGGGATTTTTTCAAAAAAATATTTTCTGCCGGTTAAGTTTTTGAGGGCTGATTTCTTGTCCTGTGATAAAAAGCCTTCTGTTTCGAGTGCCAAACCTTTCAGGAGAGCATTTTCAAGCTTTTGGCACCATTTTTGAGTGAATTGCCAAAAGTCAGATTTTTGCTGAAATTGTGACCCCGGGGCTTAGGGATTTTTTCAATAAAATATTTTCTGCCGGTTAAGTTTTTCAGGGCTGATTTCTTGTCCTGTGAAGAAAAGCCTACTGTTTCCATCGCCAAAGCTTTCAGGGGAGCATTTGCAACCGGTTGGCACCATTTTTGAGTGAATTGCCAAAAGTCAGATTTTTGCTGAAATTGTGACCCCGGGGCTTAGGGATTTTTTCAAAAAAATATTTTCTGCCGGTTAAGTTTTTCAGGGCTGATTTCTTGTCCTGTGATAAAAAGCCTTCTGTTTCGAGTGCCAAACCTTTCAGGAGAGCATTTTCAAGCTGTTGGGACCATTTTTGAGTGAATTGCCAAAAGTCAGATTTTTGCTGAAATTGTGACCCCGGGGCTTAGGGATTTTTTCAAAAAAATATTTTCTGCCGGTTAAGTTTTTGAGGGCTGATTTCTTGTCCTGTGATCAAAAGCCTTCTGTTTCGAGTGCCAAAACTTTCAGGAGAGCATTTTCAAGCTGTTGGGACCATTTTTGAGTGAATTGCCAAAAGTCAGATTTTTGCTGAAATTGTGACCCCGGGGCTTAGGGATTTTTTCAAAAAAATATTTTCTGCCGGTTAAGTTTTTGAGGGCTGATTTATTGTCCTGTGATAAAAAGCCTTCTGTTTCGAGTGCCAAACCTTTCAGGACAGCATTTTCAAGCTGTTGGGACCATTTTTGAGTGAATTGCCAAAAGTCAGATTTTTGCTGAAATTGTGACCCCGGGGCTTAGGGATTTTTTCAAAAAAATATTTTCTGCCGGTTAAGTTTTTGAGGGCTGATTTCTTGTCCTGTGATAAAAAGCCTTTTGTTTCGAGTGCCAAACCTTTCAGGAGAGCATTTTCAAGCTTTTGGCACCATTTTTGAGTGAATTGCCAAAAGTCAGATTTTTGCTGAAATTGTGACCCCGGGGCTTAGGGATTTTTTCAAAAAAATATTTTCTGCCGGTTAAGTTTTTCAGGGTTGATTTCTTATCCTGTGATGAAAAGCCTACTGTTTCCATCGCCAAAGCTTTCAGGGGAGCATTTGCAACCGGTTGGCACCATTTTTGAGTGAATTGCCAAAAGTCAGATTTTTGCTGAAATTGTGACCCCGGGGCTTAGGGATTTTTTCAAAAAAATATTTTCTGCCGGTTAAGTTTTTCAGGGCTGATTTCTTGTCCTGTGAAGAAAAGCCTACTGTTTCCATCGCCAAAGCTTTCAGGGGAGCATTTGCAACCGGTTGGCACCATTTTTGAGCGAATTGGCAAAAGTCAGATTTTTGCTGAAATTGTGACCCCGGGGCTTAGGGATTTTTTCAAAAAAATATTTTCTGCCGGTTAAGTTTTTGAGGGCTGATTTCTTGTCCTGTGATAAAAAGCCTTCTGTTTCGAGTGCCAAAACTTTCAGGGGAGCATTTGCAACCGGTTGGCACCATTTTTGAGTGAATTGCCAAAAGTCAGATTTTTGCTGAAATTGTGACCCCGGTGCTTAGGGATTTTTTCAAAAAAATATTTTCTGCCGGTTAAGTTTTTCAGGGCTAATTTCTTGTCCTGTGATAAAAAGCCTTCTGTTTCGAGTGCCAAACCTTTCAGGAGAGCATTTTCAAGCTGTTGGCACCATTTTTGAGTGAATTGCCAAAAGTCAGATTTTTGCTGAAATTGTGACCCCGGGGCTTAGGGATTTTTTCAAAAAAATATTTTCTGCCGGTTAAGTTTTTGAGGGCTGATTTCTTGTCCTGTGATAAAAAGCCTTCTGTTTCGAGTGCCAAACCTTTCAGGAGAGCATTTCCAAGCTGTTGGGACCATTTTTGAGTGAATTGCCAAAAGTCAGATTTTTCTGAAATTGTGACCCCGGGGCTTAGGGATTTTTTCAAAAAAATATTTTCTGCCGGTTAAGTTTTTGAGGGCTGATTTCTTGTCCTGTGATAAAAAGCCTTCTGTTTCGAGTGCCAAAACTTTCAGGGGAGCATTTGCAACCGGTTGGCACCATTTTTGAGTGAATTGCCAAAAGTCAGATTTTTGCTGAAATTGTGACCCCGGGGCTTAGGGATTTTTTCAAAAAAATATTTTCTGCCGGTTAAGTTTTTCAGGGCTGATTTCTTGTCCTATGATAAACAGCCTTCTGTTTCGAGTGCCAAACCTTTCAGGAGAGCATTTTCAAGCTGTTGGCACCATTTTTGAGTGAATTGCCAAAAGTCAGATTTTTGCTGAAATTGTGACCCCGGGGCTTAGGGATTTTTTCAAAAAAATATTTTCTGCCGGTTAAGTTTTTCAGGGCTGATTTCTTGTCCTGTGATGAAAAGCCTTCTGTTTCCATCGCCAAAGCTTTCAGGGGAGCATTTGCAATCTGATGGCACCATTTTTGAGTGAATTGCCAAAAGTCAGATTTTTGCTGAAATTGTGACCCCGGGGCTTAGGGATTTTTTCAAAAAAATATTTTCTGCCGGTTAAGTTTTTGAGGGCTGATTTCTTGTCCTGTGATAAAAAGCCTTCTGTTCCGAGTGCCAAACCTTTCAGGAGAGCATTTTCAAGCTTTTGGCACCATTTTTGAGTGAATTGCCAAAAGTCAGATTTTTGATGAAATTGTGACCCCGGGGCTTAGGGATTTTTTCAAAAAAATATTTTCTGCCGGTTAAGTTTTTCAGCGCTGAATTCTTGTCCTGTGATAAAAAGCCTTCTGTTTCCATCGCCAAAGCTTTCAGGGGAGCATTTGCAACCGGTTGGCACCATTTTTGAGTGAATTGCCAAAAGTCAGATTTTTGCTGAAATTGTGACCCCGGGGCTTAGGGATTTTTTCAAAAAAATATTTTCTGCCGGTTAAGTTTTTCAGGGCTGATTTCTTGTCCTGTGATAAAAAGCCTTCTGTTTCGAGTGCCAAACCTTTCAGGAGAGCATTTTCAAGGTTTTTGGCACCATTTTTGAGTGAATTGCCAAAAGTCAGATTTTTGCTGAAATTGTGACCCCGGGGCTTAGGGATATTTTCAAAAAAATATTTTCTGCCAGTTAAGTTTTTCAGGGCTGATTTATTGTCCTGTGATAAAAAGCCTTCTGTTTCGAGTGCCAAACCTTTCAGGAGAGCATTTTCAAGCTTTTGGCACCATTTTTGAGTGAATTGCCAAAAGTCAGATTTTTGCTGAAATTGTGACCCCGGGGCTTAGGGATTTTTTCAAAAAAATATTTTCTGCCGGTTAAGTTTTTCAGGGCTGATTTCTTGTCCTGTGAAGAAAAGCCTTCTGTTTCGAGTGCCAAACCTTTCAGGAGAGCATTTTCAAGCTGTTGGGACCATTTTTGAGTGAATTGCCAAAAGTCAGATTTTTGCTGAAATTGTGACCCCGGGGCTTAGGGATTTTTTCAAAAAAATATTTTCTGCCGGTTAAGTTTTTGAGGGCTGATTTCTTGTCCTGTGATTAAAAGCCTTCTGTTTCGAGTGCCAAAACTTTCAGGGGAGCATTTGCAACCGGTTGGCACCATTTTTGAGTGAATTGCCAAAAGTCAGATTTTTGCTGAAATTGTGACCCCGGGGCTTAGGGATTTTTTCAAAAAAATATTTTCTGCCGGTTAAGTTTTTCAGGGCTGATTTCTTGTCCTGTGATAAAAAGCCTTCTGTTTCGAGTGCCAAACCTTTCAGGAGAGCATTTTGAAGCTGTTGGGACCATTTTTGAGTGAATTGCCAAAAGTCAGATTTTTACTGAAATTGTGACCCCGGGGCTTAGGGATTTTTTCAAAAAAATATTTTCTGCCGGTTAAGTTTTTGAGGGCTGATTTCTTGTCCTGTGATAAACAGCCTTCTGTTTCGAGTGCCAAACCTTTCAGGAGAGCATTTTCAAGCTGTTGGCACCATTTTTGAGTGAATTGCCAAAAGTCAGATTTTTGCTGAAATTGTGACCCCGGGGCTTAGGGATTTTTTCAAAAAAATATTTTCTGCCGGTTAAGTTTTTCAGGGCTGATTTCTTGTCCTGTGATGAAAAGCCTTCTGTTTCCATCGCCAAAGCTTTCAGGGGAGCATTTGCAATCTGATGGCACCATTTTTGAGTGAATTGCCAAAAGTCAGATTTTTGCTGAAATTGTGACCCCGGGGCTTAGGGATTTTTTCAAAAAAATATTTTCTGCCGGTTAAGTTTTTGAGGGCTGATTTCTTGTCCTGTGATAAAAAGCCTTCTGTTCCGAGTGCCAAACCTTTCAGGAGAGCATTTTCAAGCTTTTGGCACCATTTTTGAGTGAATTGCCAAAAGTCAGATTTTTGCTGAAATTGTGACCCCGGGGCTTAGGGATTTTTTCAAAAAAATATTTTCTGCCGGTTAAGTTTTTCAGCGCTGATTTCTTGTCCTGTGATAAAAAGCCTTCTGTTTCCATCGCCAAAGCTTTCAGGGGAGCATTTGCAACCGGTTGGCACCATTTTTGAGTGAATTGCCAAAAGTCAGATTTTTGCTGAAATTGTGACCCCGGGGCTTAGGGATTTTTTCAAAAAAATATTTTCTGCCGGTTAAGTTTTTCAGGGCTGATTTCTTGTCCTGTGATAAAAAGCCTTCTGTTTCGAGTGCCAAACCTTTCAGGAGAGCATTTTCAAGGTTTTTGGCACCATTTTTGAGTGAATTGCCAAAAGTCAGATTTTTGCTGAAATTGTGACCCCGGGGCTTAGGGATTTTTTCAAAAAAATATTTTCTGCCAGTTAAGTTTTTCAGGGCTGATTTATTGTCCTGTGATAAAAAGCCTTCTGTTTCGAGTGCCAAACCTTTCAGGAGAGCATTTTCAAGCTTTTGGCACCATTTTTGAGTGAATTGCCAAAAGTCAGATTTTTGCTGAAATTGTGACCCCGGGGCTTAGGGATTTTTTCAAAAAAATATTTTCTGCCGGTTAAGTTTTTGAGGGCTGATTTCTTGTCCTGTGATAAAAAGCCTTCTGTTTCGAGTGCCAAACCTTTCAGGAGAGCATTTTCAAGCTTTTGGCACCATTTTTGAGTGAATTGCCAAAAGTCAGATTTTTGCTGAAATTGTGACCCCGGGGCTTAGGGATTTTTTCAAAAAAATATTTTCTGCCGGTTAAGTTTTTGAGGGCTGATTTCTTGTCCTGTGATAAAAAGCCTTCTGTTTCGAGTGCCAAAACTTTCAGGAGAGCATTTTCAAGCTGTTGGGACCATTTTTGAGTGAATTGCCAAAAGTCAGATTTTTGCTGAAATTGTGACCCCGGGGCTTAGGGATTTTTTCAAAAAAATATTTTCTGCCGGTTAAGTTTTTGAGGGCTGATTTATTGTCCTGTGATAAAAAGCCTTCTGTTTCGAGTGCCAAACCTTTCAGGACAGCATTTTCAAGCTGTTGGGACCATTTTTGAGTGAATTGCCAAAAGTCAGATTTTTGCTGAAATTGTGACCCCGGGGCTTAGGGATTTTTTCAAAAAAATATTTTCTGCCGGTTAAGTTTTTGAGGGCTGATTTCTTGTCCTGTGATAAAAAGCCTTCTGTTCCGAGTGCCAAACCTTTCAGGAGAGCATTTTCAAGCTTTTGGCACCATTTTTGAGTGAATTGCCAAAAGTCAGATTTTTGCTGAAATTGTGACCCCGGGGCTTAGGGATTTTTTCAAAAAAATATTTTCTGCCGGTTAAGTTTTTCAGCGCTGATTTCTTGTCCTGTGATAAAAAGCCTTCTGTTTCCATCGCCAAAGCTTTCAGGGGAGCATTTGCAACCGGTTGGCACAGTTTTTGAGTGAATTGCCAAAAGTCAGATTTTTGCTGAAATTGTGACCCCGGGGCTTAGGGATTTTTTCAAAAAAATATTTTCTGCCGGTTAAGTTTTTCAGGGCTGATTTCTTGTCCTGTGATAAAAAGCCTTCTGTTTCGAGTGCCAAACCTTTCAGGAGAGCATTTTCAAGGTTTTTGGCACCATTTTTGAGTGAATTGCCAAAAGTCAGATTTTTGCTGAAATTGTGACCCCGGGGCTTAGGGATTTTTTCAAAAAAATATTTTCTGCCAGTTAAGTTTTTCAGGGCTGATTTATTGTCCTGTGATAAAAAGCCTTCTGTTTCGAGTGCCAAACCTTTCAGGAGAGCATTTTCAAGCTTTTGGCACCATTTTTCAGTGAATTGCCAAAAGTCAGATTTTTGCTGAAATTGTGACCCCGGGGCTTAGGGATTTTTTCAAAAAAATATTTTCTGCCGGTTAAGTTTTTCAGGGCTGATTTCTTGTCCTGTGAAGAAAAGCCTACTGTTTCCATCGCCAAAGCTTTCAGGGGAGCATTTGCAACCGGTTGGCACCATTTTTGAGCGAATTGGCAAAAGTCAGATTTTTGCTGAAATTGTGACCCCGGGGCTTAGGGATTTTTTCAAAAAAATATTTTCTGCCGGTTAAGTTTTTGAGGGCTGATTTCTTGTCCTGTGATAAAAAGCCTTCTGTTTCGAGTGCCAAAACTTTCAGGGGAGCATTTGCAACCGGTTGGCACCATTTTTGAGTGAATTGCCAAAAGTCAGATTTTTGCTGAAATTGTGACCCCGGGGCTTAGGGATTTTTTCAAAAAAATATTTTCTGCCGGTTAAGTTTTTCAGGGCTAATTTCTTGTCCTGTGATAAAAAGCCTTCTGTTTCGAGTGCCAAACCTTTCAGGAGAGCATTTTCAAGCTGTTGGCACCATTTTTGAGTGAATTGCCAAAAGTCAGATTTTCGCTGAAATTGTGACCCCGGGGCTTAGGGATTTTTTCAAAAAAATATTTTCTGCCGGTTAAGTTTTTGAGGGCTGATTTCTTGTCCTGTGATAAAAAGCCTTCTGTTTCGAGTGCCAAACCTTTCAGGAGAGCATTTCCAAGCTGTTGGGACCATTTTTGAGTGAATTGCCAAAAGTCAGATTTTTCTGAAATTGTGACCCCGGGGCTTAGGGATTTTTTCAAAAACATATTTTCTGCCGGTTAAGTTTTTGAGGGCTGATTTCTTGTCCTGTGATAAAAAGCCTTCTGTTTCGAGTGCCAAAACTTTCAGGGGAGCATTTGCAACCGGTTGGCACCATTTTTGAGTGAATTGCCAAAAGTCAGATTTTTGCTGAAATTGTGACCCCGGGGCTTAGGGATTTTTTCAAAAAAATATTTTCTGCCGGTTAAGTTTTTCAGGGCTGATTTCTTGTCCTGTGAAGAAAAGCCTTCTGTTTCGAGTGCCAAACCTTTCAGGAGAGCATTTTGAAGCTGTTGGGACCATTTTTGAGTGAATTGCCAAAAGTCAGATTTTTACTGAAATTGTGACCCCGGGGCTTAGGGATTTTTTCAAAAAAATATTTTCTGCCGGTTAAGTTTTTGAGGGCTGATTTCTTGTCCTGTGATAAACAGCCTTCTGTTTCGAGTGCCAAACCTTTCAGGAGAGCATTTTCAAGCTGTTGGCACCATTTTTGAGTGAATTGCCAAAAGTCAGATTTTTGCTGAAATTGTGACCCCGGGGCTTAGGGATTTTTTCAAAAAAATATTTTCTGCCGGTTAAGTTTTTCAGGGCTGATTTCTTGTCCTGTGATGAAAAGCCTTCTGTTTCCATCGCCAAAGCTTTCAGGGGAGCATTTGCAATCTGATGGCACCATTTTTGAGTGAATTGCCAAAAGTCAGATTTTTGCTGAAATTGTGACCCCGGGGCTTAGGGATTTTTTCAAAAAAATATTTTCTGCCGGTTAAGTTTTTGAGGGCTGATTTCTTGTCCTGTGATAAAAAGCCTTCTGTTCCGAGTGCCAAACCTTTCAGGAGAGCATTTTCAAGCTTTTGGCACCATTTTTGAGTGAATTGCCAAAAGTCAGATTTTTGATGAAATTGTGACCCCGGGGCTTAGGGATTTTTTCAAAAAAATATTTTCTGCCGGTTAAGTTTTTCAGCGCTGATTTCTTGTCCTGTGATAAAAAGCCTTCTGTTTCCATCGCCAAAGCTTTCAGGGGAGCATTTGCAACCGGTTGGCACCATTTTTGAGTGAATTGCCAAAAGTCAGATTTTTGCTGAAATTGTGACCCCGGGGCTTAGGGATTTTTTCAAAAAAATATTTTCTGCCGGTTAAGTTTTTCAGGGCTGATTTCTTGTCCTGTGATAAAAAGCCTTCTGTTTCGAGTGCCAAACCTTTCAGGAGAGCATTTTCAAGGTTTTTGGCACCATTTTTGAGTGAATTGCCAAAAGTCAGATTTTTGCTGAAATTGTGACCCCGGGGCTTAGGGATATTTTCAAAAAAATATTTTCTGCCAGTTAAGTTTTTCAGGGCTGATTTATTGTCCTGTGATAAAAAGCCTTCTGTTTCGAGTGCCAAACCTTTCAGGAGAGCATTTTCAAGCTTTTGGCACCATTTTTGAGTGAATTGCCAAAAGTCAGATTTTTGCTGAAATTGTGACCCCGGGGCTTAGGGATTTTTTCAAAAAAATATTTTCTGCCGGTTAAGTTTTTCAGGGCTGATTTCTTGTCCTGTGAAGAAAAGCCTTCTGTTTCGAGTGCCAAACCTTTCAGGAGAGCATTTTCAAGCTGTTGGGACCATTTTTGAGTGAATTGCCAAAAGTCAGATTTTTGCTGAAATTGTGACCCCGGGGCTTAGGGATTTTTTCAAAAAAATATTTTCTGCCGGTTAAGTTTTTGAGGGCTGATTTCTTGTCCTGTGATTAAAAGCCTTCTGTTTCGAGTGCCAAAACTTTCAGGGGAGCATTTGCAACCGGTTGGCACCATTTTTGAGTGAATTGCCAAAAGTCAGATTTTTGCTGAAATTGTGACCCCGGGGCTTAGGGATTTTTTCAAAAAAATATTTTCTGCCGGTTAAGTTTTTCAGGGCTGATTTCTTGTCCTGTGATGAAAAGCCTTCTGTTTCCATCGCCAAAGCTTTCAGGGGAGCATTTGCAATCTGATGGCACCATTTTTGAGTGAATTGCCAAAAGTCAGATTTTTGCTGAAATTGTGACCCCGGGGCTTAGGGATTTTTTCAAAAAAATATTTTCTGCCGGTTAAGTTTTTGAGGGCTGATTTCTTGTCCTGTGATAAAAAGCCTTCTGTTCCGAGTGCCAAACCTTTCAGGAGAGCATTTTCAAGCTTTTGGCACCATTTTTGAGTGAATTGCCAAAAGTCAGATTTTTGCTGAAATTGTGACCCCGGGGCTTAGGGATTTTTTCAAAAAAATATTTTCTGCCGGTTAAGTTTTTCAGCGCTGATTTCTTGTCCTGTGATAAAAAGCCTTCTGTTTCCATCGCCAAAGCTTTCAGGGGAGCATTTGCAACCGGTTGGCACCATTTTTGAGTGAATTGCCAAAAGTCAGATTTTTGCTGAAATTGTGACCCCGGGGCTTAGGGATTTTTTCAAAAAAATATTTTCTGCCGGTTAAGTTTTTCAGGGCTGATTTCTTGTCCTGTGATAAAAAGCCTTCTGTTTCGAGTGCCAAACCTTTCAGGAGAGCATTTTCAAGGTTTTTGGCACCATTTTTGAGTGAATTGCCAAAAGTCAGATTTTTGCTGAAATTGTGACCCCGGGGCTTAGGGATTTTTTCAAAAAAATATTTTCTGCCGGTTAAGTTTTTCAGGGCTGATTTCTTGTCCTGTGAAGAAAAGCCTACTGTTTCCATCGCCAAAGCTTTCAGGGGAGCATTTGCAACCGGTTGGCACCATTTTTGAGTGAATTGCCAAAAGTCAGATTTTTGCTGAAATTGTGACCCCGGGGCTTAGGGATTTTTTCAAAAAAATATTTTCTGCCGGTTAAGTTTTTCAGGGCTGATTTCTTGTCCTGTGATAAAAAGCCTTCTGTTTCGAGTGCCAAACCTTTCAGGAGAGCATTTTCAAGCTGTTGGGACCATTTTTGAGTGAATTGCCAAAAGTCAGATTTTTGCTGAAATTGTGACCCCGGGGCTTAGGGATTTTTTTCAAAAAAATATTTTCTGCCGGTTAAGTTTTTCAGGGCTGATTTCTTGTCCTGTGAAGAAAAGCCTACTGTTTCCATCGCCAAAGCTTTCAGGGGAGCATTTGCAACCGGTTGGCACCATTTTTGAGTGAATTGCCAAAAGTCATATTTTTGCTGAAATTGTGACCCCGGGGCTTAGGGATTTTTTCAAAAAAATATTTTCTGCCGGTTAAGTTTTTCAGGGCTGATTTCTTGTCCTGTGATAAAAAGCCTTCTGTTTCGAGTGCCAAACCTTTCAGGAGAGCATTTTCAAGCTGTTGGGACCATTTTTGAGTGAATTGCCAAAAGTCAGATTTTTGCTGAAATTGTGACCCCGGGGCTTAGGGATTTTTTCAAAAAAATATTTTCTGCCGGTTAAGTGTTTGAGGGCTGATTTCTTGTCCTGTGATAAAAAGCTTTCTGTTTCGAGTGCCAAAACTTTCAGGAGAGCATTTTCAAGCTGTTGGGACCATTTTTGAGTGAATTGCCAAAAGTCAGATTTTTGCTGAAATTGTGACCCCGGGGCTTAGGGATTTTTTCAAAAAAATATTTTCTGCCGGTTAAGTTTTTGAGGGCTGATTTCTTGTCCTGTGATAAAAAGCCTTCTGTTTCGAGTGCCAAACCTTTCAGGACAGCATTTTCAAGCTGTTGGGACCATTTTTGAGTGAATTGCCAAAAGTCAGATTTTTGCTGAAATTGTGACCCCGGGGCTTAGGGATTTTTTCAAAAAAATATTTTCTGCCGGTTAAGTTTTTGAGGGCTGATTTCTTGTCCTGTGATAAAAAGCCTTCTGTTCCGAGTGCCAAACCTTTCAGGAGAGCATTTTCAAGCTTTTGGCACCATTTTTGAGTGAATTGCCAAAAGTCAGATTTTTGCTGAAATTGTGACCCCGGGGCTTAGGGATTTTTTCAAAAAAATATTTTCTGCCGGTTAAGTTTTTCAGCGCTGATTTCTTGTCCTGTGATAAAAAGCCTTCTGTTTCCATCGCCAAAGCTTTCAGGGGAGCATTTGCAACCGGTTGGCACCATTTTTGAGTGAATTGCCAAAAGTCAGATTTTTGCTGAAATTGTGACCCCGGGGCTTAGGGATTTTTTCAAAAAAATATTTTCTGCCGGTTAAGTTTTTCAGGGCTGATTTCTTGTCCTGTGATAAAAAGCCTTCTGTTTCGAGTGCCAAACCTTTCAGGAGAGCATTTTCAAGGTTTTTGGCACCATTTTTGAGTGAATTGCCAAAAGTCAGATTTTTGCTGAAATTGTGACCCCGGGGCTTAGGGATTTTTTCAAAAAAATATTTTCTGCCAGTTAAGTTTTTCAGGGCTGATTTATTGTCCTGTGATAAAAAGCCTTCTGTTTCGAGTGCCAAACCTTTCAGGAGAGCATTTTCAAGCTTTTGGCACCATTTTTGAGTGAATTGCCAAAAGTCAGATTTTTGCTGAAATTGTGACCCCGGGGCTTAGGGATTTTTTCAAAAAAATATTTTCTGCCGGTTAAGTTTTTCAGGGCTGATTTCTTGTCCTGTGAAGAAAAGCCTTCTGTTTCGAGTGCCAAACCTTTCAGGAGAGCATTTTCAAGCTGTTGGGACCATTTTTGAGTGAATTGCCAAAAGTCAGATTTTTGCTGAAATTGTGACCCCGGGGCTTAGGGATTTTTTCAAAAAAATATTTTCTGCCGGTTAAGTTTTTGAGGGCTGATTTCTTGTCCTGTGATTAAAAGCCTTCTGTTTCGAGTGCCAAAACTTTCAGGGGAGCATTTGCAACCGGTTGGCACCATTTTTGAGTGAATTGCCAAAAGTCAGATTTTTGCTGAAATTGTGACCCCGGGGCTTAGGGATTTTTTCAAAAAAATATTTTCTGCCGGTTAAGTTTTTCAGGGCTGATTTCTTGTCCTGTGATAAAAAGCCTTCTGTTTCGAGTGCCAAACCTTTCAGGAGAGCATTTTGAAGCTGTTGGGACCATTTTTGAGTGAATTGCCAAAAGTCAGATTTTTACTGAAATTGTGACCCCGGGGCTTAGGGATTTTTTCAAAAAAATATTTTCTGCCGGTTAAGTTTTTGAGGGCTGATTTCTTGTCCTGTGATAAACAGCCTTCTGTTTCGAGTGCCAAACCTTTCAGGAGAGCATTTTCAAGATTTTGGCACCATTTTTGAGTGAATTGCCAAAAGTCAGATTTTTGCTGAAATTGTGACCCCGGGGCTTAGGGATTTTTTCAAAAAAATATTTTCTGCCGGTTAAGTTTTTCAGGGCTGATTTCTTGTCCTGTGATGAAAAGCCTTCTGTTTCCATCGCAAAAGCTTTCAGGGGAGCATTTGCAATCTGATGGCACCATTTTTGTGTGAATTGCCAAAAGTCAGATTTTTGCTGAAATTGTGACCCCGGGGCTTAGGGATTTTTTCAAAAAAATATTTTCTGCCGGTTAAGTTTTTGAGGGCTGATTTCTTGTCCTGTGATAAAAAGCCTTCTGTTCCGAGTGCCAAACCTTTCAGGAGAGCATTTTCAAGCTTTTGGCACCATTTTTGAGTGAATTGCCAAAAGTCAGATTTTTGCTGAAATTGTGACCCCGGGGCTTAGGGATTTTTTCAAAAAAATATTTTCTGCCGGTTAAGTTTTTCAGCGCTGATTTCTTGTCCTGTGATAAAAAGCCTTCTGTTTCCATCGCCAAAGCTTTCAGGGGAGCATTTGCAACCGGTTGGCACCATTTTTGAGTGAATTGCCAAAAGTCAGATTTTTGCTGAAATTGTGACCCCGGGGCTTAGGGATTTTTTCAAAAAAATATTTTCTGCCGGTTAAGTTTTTCAGGGCTGATTTCTTGTCCTGTGATAAAAAGCCTTCTGTTTCGAGTGCCAAACCTTTCAGGAGAGCATTTTCAAGGTTTTTGGCACCATTTTTGAGTGAATTGCCAAAAGTCAGATTTTTGCTGAAATTGTGACCCCGGGGCTTAGGGATTTTTTCAAAAAAATATTTTCTGCCAGTTAAGTTTTTCAGGGCTGATTTATTGTCCTGTGATAAAAAGCCTTCTGTTTCGAGTGCCAAACCTTTCAGGAGAGCATTTTCAAGCTTTTGGCACCATTTTTGAGTGAATTGCCAAAAGTCAGATTTTTGCTGAAATTGTGACCCCGGGGCTTAGGGATTTTTTCAAAAAAATATTTTCTGCCGGTTAAGTTTTTGAGGGCTGATTTCTTGTCCTGTGATAAAAAGCCTTCTGTTTCAAGTGCCAAACCTTTCAGGAGAGCATTTTCAAGCTTTTGTCACCATTTTTGAGTGAATTGCCAAAAGTCAGATTTTTGCTGAAATTGTGACCCCGGGGCTTAGGGATTTTTTCAAAAAAATATTTTCTGCCGGTTAAGTTTTTCAGGGCTGATTTCTTGTCCTGTGAAGAAAAGCCTACTGTTTCCATCGCCAAAGCTTTCAGGGGAGCATTTGCAAGGGGTTGGCACCATTTTTGAGTGAATTGCCAAAAGTCAGATTTTTGCTGAAATTGTGACCCCGGGGCTTAGGGATTTTTTCAAAAAAATATTTTCTGCCGGTTAAGTTTTTCAGGGCTGATTTCTTGTCCTGTGATAAAAAGCCTTCTGTTTCGAGTGCCAAACCTTTCAGGAGAGCATTTTCAAGCTGTTGGGACCATTTTTGAGTGAATTGCCAAAAGTCAGATTTTTGCTGAAATTGTGACCCCGGGGCTTAGGGATTTTTTCAAAAAAATATTTTCTGCCGGTTAAGTTTTTGAGGGCTGATTTCTTGTCCTGTGATAAAAAGCCTTCTGTTTCGAGTGCCAAAACTTTCAGGAGAGCATTTTCAAGCTGTTGGGACCATTTTTGAGTGAATTGCCAAAAGTCAGATTTTTGCTGAAATTGTGACCCCGGGGCTTAGGGATTTTTTCAAAAAAATATTTTCTGCCGGTTAAGTTTTTGAGGGCTGATTTATTGTCCTGTGATAAAAAGCCTTCTGTTTCGAGTGCCAAACCTTTCAGGACAGCATTTTCAAGCTGTTGGGACCATTTTTGAGTGAATTGCCAAAAGTCAGATTTTTGCTGAAATTGTGACCCCGGGGCTTAGGGATTTTTTCAAAAAAATATTTTCTGCCGGTTAAGTTTTTGAGGGCTGATTTCTTGTCCTGTGATAAAAAGCCTTCTGTTCCGAGTGCCAAACCTTTCAGGAGAGCATTTTCAAGCTTTTGGCACCATTTTTGAGTGAATTGCCAAAAGTCAGATTTTTGCTGAAATTGTGACCCCGGGGCTTAGGGATTTTTTCAAAAAAATATTTTCTGCCGGTTAAGTTTTTCAGCGCTGATTTCTTGTCCTGTGATAAAAAGCCTTCTGTTTCCATCGCCAAAGCTTTCAGGGGAGCATTTGCAACCGGTTGGCACCATTTTTGAGTGAATTGCCAAAAGTCAGATTTTTGCTGAAATTGTGACCCCGGGGCTTAGGGATTTTTTCAAAAAAATATTTTCTGCCGGTTAAGTTTTTCAGGGCTGATTTCTTGTCCTGTGATAAAAAGCCTTCTGTTTCGAGTGCCAAACCTTTCAGGAGAGCATTTTCAAGGTTTTTGGCACCATTTTTGAGTGAATTGCCAAAAGTCAGATTTTTGCTGAAATTGTGACCCCGGGGCTTAGGGATTTTTTCAAAAAAATATTTTCTGCCAGTTAAGTTTTTCAGGGCTGATTTATTGTCCTGTGATAAAAAGCCTTCTGTTTCGAGTGCCAAACCTTTCAGGAGAGCATTTTCAAGCTTTTGGCACCATTTTTGAGTGAATTGCCAAAAGTCAGATTTTTGCTGAAATTGTGACCCCGGGGCTTAGGGATTTTTTCAAAAAAATATTTTCTGCCGGTTAAGTTTTTCAGGGCTGATTTCTTGTCCTGTGAAGAAAAGCCTTCTGTTTCGAGTGCCAAACCTTTCAGGAGAGCATTTTCAAGCTGTTGGGACCATTTTTGAGTGAATTGCCAAAAGTCAGATTTTTGCTAAAATTGTGACCCCGGGGCTTAGGGATTTTTTCAAAAAAATATTTTCTGCCGGTTAAGTTTTTGAGGGCTGATTTCTTGTCCTGTGATTAAAAGCCTTCTGTTTCGAGTGCCAAAACTTTCAGGGGAGCATTTGCAACCGGTTGGCACCATTTTTGAGTGAATTGCCAAAAGTCAGATTTTTACTGAAATTGTGACCCCGGGGCTTAGGGATTTTTTCAAAAAAATATTTTCTGCCGGTTAAGTTTTTGAGGGCTGATTTCTTGTCCTGTGATAAACAGCCTTCTGTTTCGAGTGCCAAACCTTTCAGGAGAGCATTTTCAAGATTTTGGCACCATTTTTGAGTGAATTGCCAAAAGTCAGATTTTTGCTGAAATTGTGACCCCGGGGCTTAGGGATTTTTTCAAAAAAATATTTTCTGCCGGTTAAGTTTTTCAGGGCTGATTTCTTGTCCTGTGATGAAAAGCCTTCTGTTTCCATCGCCAAAGCTTTCAGGGGAGCATTTGCAATCTGATGGCACCATTTTTGTGTGAATTGCCAAAAGTCAGATTTTTGCTGAAATTGTGACCCCGGGGCTTAGGGATTTTTTCAAAAAAATATTTTCTGCCGGTTAAGTTTTTGAGGGCTGATTTCTTGTCCTGTGATAAAAAGCCTTCTGTTCCGAGTGCCAAACCTTTCAGGAGAGCATTTTCAAGCTTTTGGCACCATTTTTGAGTGAATTGCCAAAAGTCAGATTTTTGCTGAAATTGTGACCCCGGGGCTTAGGGATTTTTTCAAAAAAATATTTTCTGCCGGTTAAGTTTTTCAGCGCTGATTTCTTGTCCTGTGATAAAAAGCCTTCTGTTTCCATCGCCAAAGCTTTCAGGGGAGCATTTGCAACCGGTTGGCACCATTTTTGAGTGAATTGCCAAAAGTCAGATTTTTGCTGAAATTGTGACCCCGGGGCTTAGGGATTTTTTCAAAAAAATATTTTCTGCCGGTTAAGTTTTTCAGGGCTGATTTCTTGTCCTGTGATAAAAAGCCTTCTGTTTCGAGTGCCAAACCTTTCAGGAGAGCATTTTCAAGGTTTTTGGCACCATTTTTGAGTGAATTGCCAAAAGTCAGATTTTTGCTGAAATTGTGACCCCGGGGCTTAGGGATTTTTTCAAAAAAATATTTTCTGCCAGTTAAGTTTTTCAGGGCTGATTTATTGTCCTGTGATAAAAAGCCTTCTGTTTCGAGTGCCAAACCTTTCAGGAGAGCATTTTCAAGCTTTTGGCACCATTTTTGAGTGAATTGCCAAAAGTCAGATTTTTGCTGAAATTGTGACCCCGGGGCTTAGGGATTTTTTCAAAAAAATATTTTCTGCCGGTTAAGTTTTTCAGGGCTGATTTCTTGTCCTGTGATAAAAAGCCTTCTGTTTCGAGTGCCAAACCTTTCAGGAGAGCATTTTCAAGCTGTTGGGACCATTTTTGAGTGAATTGCCAAAAGTCAGATTTTTGCTGAAATTGTGACCCCGGGGCTTAGGGATTTTTTCAAAAAAATATTTTCTGCCGGTTAAGTTTTTGAGGGCTGATTTCTTGTCGTGCGATAAAAAGCCTTCTGTTTCGAGTGCCAAAACTTTCAGGAGAGCATTTTCAAGCTGTTGGGACCATTTTTGAGTGAATTGCCAAAAGTCAGATTTTTGCTGAAATTGTGACCCCGGGGCTTAGGGATTTTTTCAAAAAAATATTTTCTGCCGGTTAAGTTTTTGAGGGCTGATTTATTGTCCTGTGATAAAAAGCCTTCTGTTTCGAGTGCCAAACCTTTCAGGACAGCATTTTCAAGCTGTTGGGACCATTTTTGAGTGAATTGCCAAAAGTCAGATTTTTGCTGAAATTGTGACCCGGGGCTTAGGGATTTTTTCAAAAAAATATTTTCTGCCGGTTAAGTTTTTGAGGGCTGATTTCTTGTCCTGTGATAAAAAGCCTTCTGTTTCGAGTGCCAAACCTTTCAGGAGAGCATTTTCAAGCTTTTGGCACCATTTTTGAGTGAATTGCCAAAAGTCAGATTTTTGCTGAAATTGTGACCCCGGGGCTTAGGGATTTTTTCAAAAAAATATTTTCTGCCGGTTAAGTTTTTCAGGGTTGATTTCTTGTCCTGTGATGAAAAGCCTACTGTTTCCATCGCCAAAGCTTTCAGGGGAGCATTTGCAACCGGTTGGCACCATTTTTGAGTGAATTGCCAAAAGTCAGATTTTTGCTGAAATTGTGACCCCGGGGCTTAGGGATTTTTCAAAAAAATATTTTCTGCCGGTTAAGTTTTTCAGGGCTGATTTCTTGTCCTGTGATAAAAAGCCTTCTGTTTCGAGTGCCAAACCTTTCAGGAGAGCATTTTCAAGCTGTTGGGACCATTTTTGAGTGAATTGCCAAAAGTCAGATTTTCGCTGAAATTGTGACCCCGGGGCTTAGGGATTTTTTCAAAAAAATATTTTCTGCCGGTTAAGTTTTTGAGGGCTGATTTCTTGTCCTGTGATAAAAAGCCTTCTGTTTCGAGTGCCAAACCTTTCAGGAGAGCATTTTCAAGCTGTTGGGACCATTTTTGAGTGAATTGCCAAAAGTCAGATTTTTGCTGAAATTGTGACCCCGGGGCTTAGGGATTTTTTCAAAAAAATATTTTCTGCCGGTTAAGTTTTTGAGGGCTGATTTCTTGTCCTGTGATAAAAAGCCTTCTGTTTCGAGTGCCAAACCTTTCAGGAGAGCATTTTCAAGCTTTTGGCACCATTTTTGAGTGAATTGCCAAAAGTCAGATTTTTGCTGAAATTGTGACCCCGGGGCTTAGGGATTTTTTCAAAAAAATATTTTCTGCCGGTTAAGTTTTCAGGGCTGATTTCTTGTCCTGTGAAGAAAAGCCTTCTGTTTCGAGTGCCAAACCTTTCAGGAGAGCATTTTCAAGGTTTTTGGCACCATTTTTGAGTGAATTGCCAAAAGTCAGATTTTTGCTGAAATTGTGACCCCGGGGCTTAGGGATTTTTTCAAAAAAATATTTTCTGCCGGTTAAGTTTTTGAGGGCTGATTTCTTGTCCTGTGATTAAAAGCCTTCTGTTTCGAGTGCCAAAACTTTCAGGGGAGCATTTGCAACCGGTTGGCACCATTTTTGAGTGAATTGCCAAAAGTCAGATTTTTGCTGAAATTGTGACCCCGGGGCTTAGGGATTTTTTCAAAAAAATATTTTCTGCCGGTTAAGTTTTTCAGGGCTGATTTCTTGTCCTGTGATAAAAAGCCTTCTGTTTCGAGTGCCAAACCTTTCAGGAGAGCATTTTCAAGCTGTTGGGACCATTTTTGAGTGAATTGCCAAAAGTCAGATTTTTGCTGAAATTGTGACCCCGGGGCTTAGGGATTTTTTCAAAAAAATATTTTCTGCCGGTTAAGTTTTTGAGGGCTGATTTCTTGTCCTGTGATAAAAAGCCTTCTGTTTCGAGTGCCAAAACTTTCAGGAGAGCATTTTCAAGCTGTTGGGACCATTTTTGAGTGAATTGCCAAAAGTCAGATTTTTGCTGAAATTGTGACCCCGGGGCTTAGGGATTTTTTCAAAAAAATATTTTCTGCCGGTTAAGTTAGGGCTGATTTATTGTCCTGTGATAAAAAGCCTTCTGTTTCGAGTGCCAAACCTTTCAGGACAGCATTTTCAAGCTGTTGGGACCATTTTTGAGTGAATTGCCAAAAGTCAGATTTTTGCTGAAATTGTGACCCCGGGGCTTAGGGATTTTTTCAAAAAAATATTTTCTGCCGGTTAAGTTTTTGAGGGCTGATTTCTTGTCCTGTGATAAAAAGCCTTTTGTTTCGAGTGCCAAACCTTTCAGGAGAGCATTTTCAAGCTTTTGGCACCATTTTTGAGTGAATTGCCAAAAGTCAGATTTTTGCTGAAATTGTGACCCCGGGGCTTAGGGATTTTTTCAAAAAAATATTTTCTGCCGGTTAAGTTTTTCAGGGTTGATTTCTTGTCCTGTGATGAAAAGCCTACTGTTTCCATCGCCAAAGCTTTCAGGGGAGCATTTGCAACCGGTTGGCACCATTTTTGAGTGAATTGCCAAAAGTCAGATTTTTGCTGAAATTGTGACCCCGGGGCTTAGGGATTTTTTCAAAAAAATATTTTCTGCCGGTTAAGTTTTTCAGGGCTGATTTCTTGTCCTGTGAAGAAAAGCCTACTGTTTCCATCGCCAAAGCTTTCAGGGGAGCATTTGCAACCGGTTGGCACCATTTTTGAGCGAATTGGCAAAAGTCAGATTTTTGCTGAAATTGTGACCCCGGGGCTTAGGGATTTTTTCAAAAAAATATTTTCTGCCGGTTAAGTTTTTGAGGGCTGATTTCTTGTCCTGTGATAAAAAGCCTTCTGTTTCGAGTGCCAAAACTTTCAGGGGAGCATTTGCAACCGGTTGGCACCATTTTTGAGTGAATTGCCAAAAGTCAGATTTTTGCTGAAATTGTGACCCCGGGGCTTAGGGATTTTTTCAAAAAAATATTTACTCCGGCAAAGTTTTTCAGGGCTGATTTCTTGTCCTGTGATAAAAAGCCTTCTGTTTCGAGTGCCAAACCTTTCAGGAGAGCATTTTCAAGCTGTTGGCACCATTTTTGAGTGAATTGCCAAAAGTCAGATTTTTGCTGAAATTGTGACCCCGGGGCTTAGGGATTTTTCAAAAAAATATTTTCTGCCGGTTAAGTTTTTCAGGGCTGATTTCTTGTCCTGTGATAAAAAGCCTTCTGTTTCAAGTGCCAAACCTTTCAGGAGAGCATTTTCAAACCTTTGGCACCATTTTTCAGTGAATTGCCAAAAGTCAGATTTTTGCTGAAATTGTGACCGCGGGGCTTAGGGATTTTTTCAAAAAAATATTTTCTGCCGGTTAAGTTTTTCAGGGCTGATTTCTTGTCCTGTGATAAAAAGCCTTCTGTTTCGAGTGCCAAACCTTTCAGGAGAGCATTTTCAAGCTTTTGGCACCATTTTTGAGTGAATTGCCAAAAGTCAGATTTTTGCTGAAATTGTGACCCCGGGGCTTAGGGATTTTTTCAAAAAAATATTTTCTGCCGGTTAAGTTTTTCAGGGCTGATTTCTTGTCCTGTGATAAAAAGCCTTCTGTTTCGAGTGCCAAACCTTTCAGGAGAGCATTTTCAAGCTGTTGGCACCATTTTTGAGTGAATTGCCAAAAGTCAGATTTTTGCTGAAATTGTGACCCCGGGGCTTAGGGATTTTTTCAAAAAAATATTTTCTGCCGGTTAAGTTTTTGAGGGCTGATTTCTTGTCCTGTGATTAAAAGCCTTCTGTTTCGAGTGCCAAAACTTTCAGGGGAGCATTTGCAACCGGTTGGCACCATTTTTGAGTGAATTGCCAAAAGTCAGATTTTTGCTGAAATTGTGACCCCGGGGCTTAGGGATTTTTTCAAAAAAATATTTTCTGCCGGTTAAGTTTTTCAGGGCTGATTTCTTGTCCTGTGATAAAAAGCCTTCTGTTTCGAGTGCCAAACCTTTCAGGAGAGCATTTTGAAGCTGTTGGGACCATTTTTGAGTGAATTGCCAAAAGTCAGATTTTTACTGAAATTGTGACCCCGGGGCTTAGGGATTTTTTCAAAAAAATATTTTCTGCCGGTTAAGTTTTTGAGGGCTGATTTCTTGTCCTGTGATAAACAGCCTTCTGTTTCGAGTGCCAAACCTTTCAGGAGAGCATTTTCAAGCTGTTGGCACCATTTTTGAGTGAATTGCCAAAAGTCAGATTTTTGCTGAAATTGTGACCCCGGGGCTTAGGGATTTTTTCAAAAAAATATTTTCTGCCGGTTAAGTTTTTCAGGGCTGATTTCTTGTCCTGTGATGAAAAGCCTTCTGTTTCCATCGCCAAAGCTTTCAGGGGAGCATTTGCAATCTGATGGCACCATTTTTGAGTGAATTGCCAAAAGTCAGATTTTTGCTGAAATTGTGACCCCGGGGCTTAGGGATTTTTTCAAAAAAATATTTTCTGCCGGTTAAGTTTTTGAGGGCTGATTTCTTGTCCTGTGATAAAAAGCCTTCTGTTCCGAGTGCCAAACCTTTCAGGAGAGCATTTTCAAGCTTTTGGCACCATTTTTGAGTGAATTGCCAAAAGTCAGATTTTTGCTGAAATTGTGACCCCGGGGCTTAGGGATTTTTTCAAAAAAATATTTTCTGCCGGTTAAGTTTTTCAGCGCTGATTTCTTGTCCTGTGATAAAAAGCCTTCTGTTTCCATCGCCAAAGCTTTCAGGGGAGCATTTGCAACCGGTTGGCACCATTTTTGAGTGAATTGCCAAAAGTCAGATTTTTGCTGAAATTGTGACCCCGGGGCTTAGGGATTTTTTCAAAAAAATATTTTCTGCCGGTTAAGTTTTTCAGGGCTGATTTCTTGTCCTGTGATAAAAAGCCTTCTGTTTCGAGTGCCAAACCTTTCAGGAGAGCATTTTCAAGGTTTTTGGCACCATTTTTGAGTGAATTGCCAAAAGTCAGATTTTTGCTGAAATTGTGACCCCGGGGCTTAGGGATTTTTTCAAAAAAATATTTTCGGCCAGTTAAGTTTTTCAGGGCTGATTTATTGTCCTGTGATAAAAAGCCTTCTGTTTCGAGTGCCAAACCTTTCAGGAGAGCATTTTCAAGCCCTTGGCACCATTTTTGAGTGAATTGCCAAAAGTCAGATTTTTGCTGAAATTGTGACCCCGGGGCTTAGGGATTTTTTCAAAAAAATATTTTCTGCCGGTTAAGTTTTTGAGGGCTGATTTCTTGTCCTGTGATAAAAAGCCTTCTGTTTCGAGTGCCAAACCTTTCAGGAGAGCATTTTCAAGCTTTTGGCACCATTTTTGAGTGAATTGCCAAAAGTCAGATTTTTGCTGAAATTGTGACCCCGGGGCTTAGGGATTTTTTCAAAAAAATATTTTCTGCCGGTTAAGTTTTTCAGGGCTGATTTCTTGTCCTGTGAAGAAAAGCCTACTGTTTCCATCGCCAAAGCTTTCAGGGGAGCATTTGCAACCGGTTGGCACCATTTTTGAGTGAATTGCCAAAAGTCATATTTTTGCTGAAATTGTGACCCCGGGGCTTAGGGATTTTTTCAAAAAAATATTTTCTGCCGGTTAAGTTTTTCAGGGCTGATTTCTTGTCCTGTGATAAAAAGCCTTCTGTTTCGAGTGCCAAACCTTTCAGGAGAGCATTTTCAAGCTGTTGGGATCATTTTTGAGTGAATTGCCAAAAGTCAGATTTTTGCTGAAATTGTGACCCCGGGGCTTAGGGATTTTTTCAAAAAAATATTTTCTGCCGGTTAAGTTTTTGAGGGCTGATTTCTTGTCCTGTGATAAAAAGCCTTCTGTTTCGAGTGCCAAAACTTTCAGGAGAGCATTTTCAAGCTGTTGGGACCATTTTTGAGTGAATTGCCAAAAGTCAGATTTTTGCTGAAATTGTGACCCCGGGGCTTAGGGATTTTTTCAAAAAAATATTTTCTGCCGGTTAAGTTTTTGAGGGCTGATTTATTGTCCTGTGATAAAAAGCCTTCTGTTTCGAGTGCCAAACCTTTCAGGACAGCATTTTCAAGCTGTTGGGACCATTTTTGAGTGAATTGCCAAAAGTCAGATTTTTGCTGAAATTGTGACCCCGGGGCTTAGGGATTTTTTCAAAAAAATATTTTCTGCCGGTTAAGTTTTTGAGGGCTGATTTCTTGTCCTGTGATAAAAAGCCTTTTGTTTCGAGTGCCAAACCTTTCAGGAGAGCATTTTCAAGCTTTGGCACCATTTTTGAGTGAATTGCCAAAAGTCAGATTTTTGCTGAAATTGTGACCCCGGGGCTTAGGGATTTTTTCAAAAAAATATTTTCTGCCGGTTAAGTTTTTCAGGGTTGATTTCTTGTCCTGTGATGAAAAGCCTACTGTTTCCATCGCCAAAGCTTTCAGGGGAGCATTTGCAACCGGTTGGCACCATTTTTGAGTGAATTGCCAAAAGTCAGATTTTTGCTGAAATTGTGACCCCGGGGCTTAGGGATTTTTTCAAAAAAATATTTTCTGCCGGTTAAGTTTTTCAGGGCTGATTTCTTGTCCTGTGAAGAAAAGCCTACTGTTTCCATCGCCAAAGCTTTCAGGGGAGCATTTGCAACCGGTTGGCACCATTTTTGAGCGAATTGGCAAAAGTCAGATTTTTGCTGAAATTGTGACCCCGGGGCTTAGGGATTTTTTCAAAAAAATATTTTCTGCCGGTTAAGTTTTTGAGGGCTGATTTCTTGTCCTGTGATAAAAAGCCTTCTGTTTCGAGTGCCAAAACTTTCAGGGGAGCATTTGCAACCGGTTGGCACCATTTTTGAGTGAATTGCCAAAAGTCAGATTTTTGCTGAAATTGTGACCCCGGGGCTTAGGGATTTTTTCAAAAAAATATTTACTCCGGCAAAGTTTTTCAGGGCTGATTTCTTGTCCTGTGATAAAAAGCCTTCTGTTTCGAGTGCCAAACCTTTCAGGAGAGCATTTTCAAGCTGTTGGCACCATTTTTGAGTGAATTGCCAAAAGTCAGATTTTCGCTGAAATTGTGACCCCCGGGGCTTAGGGATTTTTTCAAAAAAATATTTTCTGCCGGTTAAGTTTTTGAGGGCTGATTTCTTGTCCTGTGATAAAAAGCCTTCTGTTTCGAGTGCCAAACCTTTCAGGAGAGCATTTTCAAGCTGTTGGGACCATTTTTGAGTGAATTGCCAAAAGTCAGATTTTTGCTGAAATTGTGACCCCGGGGCTTAGGGATTTTTTCAAAAAAATATTTTCTGCCGGTTAAGTTTTTGAGGGCTGATTTCTTGTCCTGTGATAAAAAGCCTTCTGTTTCGAGTGCCAAACCTTTCAGGAGAGCATTTTCAAGCTTTTGGCACCATTTTTGAGTGAATTGCCAAAAGTCAGATTTTTGCTGAAATTGTGACCCCGGGGCTTAGGGATTTTTTCAAAAAAATATTTTCTGCCGGTTAAGTTTTTCAGGGCTGATTTCTTGTCCTGTGAAGAAAAGCCTTCTGTTTCGAGTGCCAAACCTTTCAGGAGAGCATTTTCAAGCTGTTGGGACCATTTTTGAGTGAATTGCCAAAAGTCAGATTTTTGCTGAAATTGTGACCCCGGGGCTTAGGGATTTTTTCAAAAAAATATTTTCTGCCGGTTAAGTTTTTGAGGGCTGATTTCTTGTCCTGTGATTAAAAGCCTTCTGTTTCGAGTGCCAAAACTTTCAGGGGAGCATTTGCAACCGGTTGGCACCATTTTTGAGTGAATTGCCAAAAGTCAGATTTTTGCTGAAATTGTGACCCCGGGGCTTAGGGATTTTTTCAAAAAAATATTTTCTGCCGGTTAAGTTTTTCAGGGCTGATTTCTTGTCCTGTGATAAAAAGCCTTCTGTTTCGAGTGCCAAACCTTTCAGGAGAGCATTTTGAAGCTGTTGGGACCATTTTTGAGTGAATTGCCAAAAGTCAGATTTTTACTGAAATTGTGACCCCGGGGCTTAGGGATTTTTTCAAAAAAATATTTTCTGCCGGTTAAGTTTTTGAGGGCTGATTTCTTGTCCTGTGATAAACAGCCTTCTGTTTCGAGTGCCAAACCTTTCAGGAGAGCATTTTCAAGCTGTTGGCACCATTTTTGAGTGAATTGCCAAAAGTCAGATTTTTGCTGAAATTGTGACCCCGGGGCTTAGGGATTTTTTCAAAAAAATATTTTCTGCCGGTTAAGTTTTTCAGGGCTGATTTCTTGTCCTGTGATGAAAAGCCTTCTGTTTCCATCGCAAAGCTTTCAGGGGGAGCATTTGCAATCTGATGGCACCATTTTTGAGTGAATTGCCAAAAGTCAGATTTTTGCTGAAATTGTGACCCCGGGGCTTAGGGATTTTTTCAAAAAAATATTTTCTGCCGGTTAAGTTTTTGAGGGCTGATTTCTTGTCCTGTGATAAAAAGCCTTCTGTTCCGAGTGCCAAACCTTTCAGGAGAGCATTTTCAAGCTTTTGGCACCATTTTTGAGTGAATTGCCAAAAGTCAGATTTTTGCTGAAATTGTGACCCCGGGGCTTAGGGATTTTTTCAAAAAAATATTTTCTGCCGGTTAAGTTTTTCAGCGCTGATTTCTTGTCCTGTGATAAAAAGCCTTCTGTTTCCATCGCCAAAGCTTTCAGGGGAGCATTTGCAACCGGTTGGCACCATTTTTGAGTGAATTGCCAAAAGTCAGATTTTTGCTGAAATTGTGACCCCGGGGCTTAGGGATTTTTTCAAAAAAATATTTTCTGCCGGTTAAGTTTTTCAGGGCTGATTTCTTGTCCTGTGATAAAAAGCCTTCTGTTTCGAGTGCCAAACCTTTCAGGAGAGCATTTTCAAGGTTTTTGGCACCATTTTTGAGTGAATTGCCAAAAGTCAGATTTTTGCTGAAATTGTGACCCCGGGGCTTAGGGATTTTTTCAAAAAAATATTTTCGGCCAGTTAAGTTTTTCAGGGCTGATTTATTGTCCTGTGATAAAAAGCCTTCTGTTTCGAGTGCCAAACCTTTCAGGAGAGCATTTTCAAGCCCTTGGCACCATTTTTGAGTGAATTGCCAAAAGTCAGATTTTTGCTGAAATTGTGACCCCGGGGCTTAGGGATTTTTTCAAAAAAATATTTTCTATTTTCTGCCGGTTAAGTTTTTGAGGGCTGATTTCTTGTCCTGTGATAAAAAGCCTTCTGTTTCGAGTGCCAAACCTTTCAGGAGAGCATTTTCAAGCTTTTGGCACCATTTTTGAGTGAATTGCCAAAAGTCAGATTTTTGCTGAAATTGTGACCCCGGGGCTTAGGGATTTTTTCAAAAAAATATTTTCTGCCGGTTAAGTTTTTCAGGGCTGATTTCTTGTCCTGTGAAGAAAAGCCTACTGTTTCCATCGCCAAAGCTTTCAGGGGAGCATTTGCAACCGGTTGGCACCATTTTTGAGTGAATTGCCAAAAGTCATATTTTTGCTGAAATTGTGACCCCGGGGCTTAGGGATTTTTCAAAAAAATATTTTCTGCCGGTTAAGTTTTTGAGGGCTGATTTCTTGTCCTGTGATAAACAGCCTTCTGTTTCGAGTGCCAAACCTTTCAGGAGAGCATTTTCAAGCTGTTGGCACCATTTTTGAGTGAATTGCCAAAAGTCAGATTTTTGCTGAAATTGTGACCCCGGGGCTTAGGGATTTTTTCAAAAAATATTTTCTGCCGGTTAAGTTTTTCAGGGCTGATTTCTTGTCCTGTGATGAAAAGCCTTCTGTTTCCATCGCCAAAGCTTTCAGGGGAGCATTTGCAATCTGATGGAACCATTTTTGAGTGAATTGCCAAAAGTCAGATTTTTGCTGAAATTGTGACCCCGGGGCTTAGGGATTTTTTCAAAAAAATATTTTCTGCCGGTTAAGTTTTTGACGGCTGATTTCTTGTCCTGTGATAAAAAGCCTTCTGTTCCGAGTGCCAAACCTTTCAGGAGAGCATTTTCAAGCTTTTGGCACCATTTTTGAGTGAATTGCCAAAAGTCAGATTTTTGCTGAAATTGTGACCCCGGGGCTTAGGGATTTTTTCAAAAAAATATTTTCTGCCGGTTAAGTTTTTCAGCGCTGATTTCTTGTCCTGTGATAAAAAGCCTTCTGTTTCCATCGCCAAAGCTTTCAGGGGAGCATTTGCAACCGGTTGGCACCATTTTTGAGTGAATTGCCAAAAGTCAGATTTTTGCTGAAATTGTGACCCCGGGGCTTAGGGATTTTTTCAAAAAAATATTTCTGCCGGTTAAGTTTTTCAGGGCTGATTTCTTGTCCTGTGATAAAAAGCCTTCTGTTTCGAGTGCCAAACCTTTCAGGAGAGCATTTTCAAGGTTTTTGGCACCATTTTTGAGTGAATTGCCAAAAGTCAGATTTTTGCTGAAATTGTGACCCGGGGCTTAGGGATTTTTTCAAAAAATATTTTCGGCCAGTTAAGTTTTTCAGGGCTGATTTATTGTCCTGTGATAAAAAGCCTTCTGTTTCGAGTGCCAAACCTTTCAGGAGAGCATTTTCAAGCCCTTGGCACCATTTTTGAGTGAATTGCCAAAAGTCAGATTTTTGCTGAAATTGTGACCCCGGGGCTTAGGGATTTTTTCAAAAAATATTTTCTGCCGGTTAAGTTTTTGAGGGCTGATTTCTTGTCCTGTGATAAAAAGCCTTCTGTTTCGAGTGCCAAACCTTTCAGGAGAGCATTTTCAAGCTTTTGGCACCATTTTTGAGTGAATTGCCAAAAGTCAGATTTTTGCTGAAATTGTGACCCCGGGGCTTAGGGATTTTTTCAAAAAAATATTTTCTGCCGGTTAAGTTTTTCAGGGCTGATTTCTTGTCCTGTGAAGAAAAGCCTACTGTTTCCATCGCCAAAGCTTTCAGGGGAGCATTTGCAACCGGTTGGCACCATTTTTGAGTGAATTGCCAAAAGTCATATTTTTGCTGAAATTGTGACCCCGGGGCTTAGGGATTTTTTCAAAAAAATATTTTCTGCCGGTTAAGTTTTTCAGGGCTGATTTCTTGTCCTGTGATAAAAAGCCTTCTGTTTCGAGTGCCAAACCTTTCAGGAGAGCATTTTCAAGCTGTTGGGACCATTTTTGAGTGAATTGCCAAAAGTCAGATTTTTGCTGAAATTGTGACCCCGGGGCTTAGGGATTTTTTCAAAAAAATATTTTCTGCCGGTTAAGTTTTTGAGGGCTGATTTCTTGTCCTGTGATAAAAAGCCTTCTGTTTCGAGTGCCAAAACTTTCAGGAGAGCATTTTCAAGCTGTTGGGACCATTTTGAGTGAATTGCCAAAAGTCAGATTTTTGCTGAAATTGTGACCCCGGGGCTTAGGGATTTTTTCAAAAAAATATTTTCTGCCGGTTAAGTTTTTGAGGGCTGATTTATTGTCCTGTGATAAAAAGCCTTCTGTTTCGAGTGCCAAACCTTTCAGGACAGCATTTTCAAGCTGTTGGGACCATTTTTGAGTGAATTGCCAAAAGTCAGATTTTTGCTGAAATTGTGACCCCGGGGCTTAGGGATTTTTTCAAAAAAATATTTTCTGCCGGTTAAGTTTTTGAGGGCTGATTTCTTGTCCTGTGATAAAAAGCCTTCTGTTTCGAGTGCCAAACCTTTCAGGAGAGCATTTTCAAGCTTTTGGCACCATTTTTGAGTGAATTGCCAAAAGTCAGATTTTTGCTGAAATTGTGACCCCGGGGCTTAGGGATTTTTTCAAAAAAATATTTTCTGCCGGTTAAGTTTTTCAGGGTTGATTTCTTGTCCTGTGATGAAAAGCCTACTGTTTCCATCGCCAAAGCTTTCAGGGGAGCATTTGCAACCGGTTGGCACCATTTTTGAGTGAATTGCCAAAAGTCAGATTTTTGCTGAAATTGTGACCCCGGGGCTTAGGGATTTTTTCAAAAAAATATTTTCTGCCGGTTAAGTTTTTCAGGGCTGATTTCTTGTCCTGTGATAAAAAGCCTTCTGTTTCGAGTGCCAAACCTTTCAGGAGAGCATTTTCAAGCTGTTGGGACCATTTTTGAGTGAATTGCCAAAAGTCAGATTTTTGCTGAAATTGTGACCCCGGGGCTTAGGGATTTTTTCAAAAAAATATTTTCTGCCGGTTAAGTTTTTGAGGGCTGATTTCTTGTCCTGTGATAAAAAGCCTTCTGTTTCGAGTGCCAAACCTTTCAAGGAGAGCATTTTCAAGCTGTTGGGACCATTTTTGAGTGAATTGCCAAAAGTCAGATTTTTGCTGAAATTGTGACCCCGGGGCTTAGGGATTTTTTCAAAAAAATATTTTCTGCCGGTTAAGTTTTTGAGGGCTGATTTCTTGTCCTGTGATAAAAAGCCTTCTGTTTCGAGTGCCAAACCTTTCAGGAGAGCATTTTCAAGCTTTTGGCACCATTTTTGAGTGAATTGCCAAAAGTCAGATTTTTGCTGAAATTGTGACCCCGGGGCTTAGGGATTTTTTCAAAAAAATATTTTCTGCCGGTTAAGTTTTTCAGGGCTGATTTCTTGTCCTGTGAAGAAAAGCCTTCTGTTTCGAGTGCCAAACCTTTCAGGAGAGCATTTTCAAGGTTTTTGGCACCATTTTTGAGTGAATTGCCAAAAGTCAGATTTTTGCTGAAATTGTGACCCCGGGGCTTAGGGATTTTTTCAAAAAAATATTTTCTGCCGGTTAAGTTTTTGAGGGCTGATTTCTTGTCCTGTGATTAAAAGCCTTCTGTTTCGAGTGCCAAAACTTTCAGGGGAGCATTTGCAACCGGTTGGCACCATTTTTGAGTGAATTGCCAAAAGTCAGATTTTTGCTGAAATTGTGACCCCGGGGCTTAGGGATTTTTTCAAAAAAATATTTTCTGCCGGTTAAGTTTTTCAGGGCTGATTTCTTGTCCTGTGATAAAAAGCCTACTGTTTCCATCGCCAAAGCTTTCAGGGGAGCATTTGCAACCGGTTGGCACCATTTTTGAGTGAATTGCCAAAAGTCAGATTTTTGCTGAAATTGTGACCCCGGGGCTTAGGGATTTTTTCAAAAAAAAATTTCTGCCGGTTAAGTTTTTCAGGGCTGATTTCTTGTCCTGTGATAAAAAGCCTTCTGTTTCGAGTGCCAAACCTTTCAGGAGAGCATTTTCAAGCTGTTGGGACCATTTTTGAGTGAATTGCCAAAAGTCAGATTTTTGCTGAAATTGTGACCCCGGGGCTTAGGGATTTTTTCAAAAAAATATTTTCTGCCGGTTAAGTTTTTGAGGGCTGATTTCTTGTCCTGTGATAAAAAGCCTTCTGTTTCGAGTGCCAAAACTTTCAGGAGAGCATTTGCAACCGGTTGGCACCATTTTTGAGTGAATTGCCAAAAGTCAGATTTTTGCTGAAATTGTGACCCCGGGGCTTAGGGATTTTTTCAAAAAAATATTTTCTGCCGGTTAAGTTTTTCAGGGCTGATTTCTTGTCCTGTGATAAAAAGCCTTCTGTTTCGAGTGCCAAACCTTTCAGGAGAGCATTTTCAAGCTGTTGGGACCATTTTTGAGTGAATTGCCAAAAGTCAGATTTTCGCTGAAATTGTGACCCCGGGGCTTAGGGATTTTTTCAAAAAAATATTTTCTGCCGGTTAAGTTTTTGAGGGCTGATTTCTTGTCCTGTGATAAAAAGCCTTCTGTTTCGAGTGCCAAACCTTTCAAGGAGAGCATTTTCAAGCTGTTGGGACCATTTTTGAGTGAATTGCCAAAAGTCAGATTTTTGCTGAAATTGTGACCCCGGGGCTTAGGGATTTTTTCAAAAAAATATTTTCTGCCGGTTAAGTTTTTGAGGGCTGATTTCTTGTCCTGTGATAAAAAGCCTTCTGTTTCGAGTGCCAAACCTTTCAGGAGAGCATTTTCAAGCTTTTGGCACCATTTTTGAGTGAATTGCCAAAAGTCAGATTTTTGCTGAAATTGTGACCCCGGGGCTTAGGGATTTTTTCAAAAAAATATTTTCTGCCGGTTAAGTTTTTCAGGGCTGATTTCTTGTCCTGTGAAGAAAAGCCTTCTGTTTCGAGTGCCAAACCTTTCAGGAGAGCATTTTCAAGGTTTTTGGCACCATTTTTGAGTGAATTGCCAAAAGTCAGATTTTTGCTGAAATTGTGACCCCGGGGCTTAGGGATTTTTTCAAAAAAATATTTTCTGCCGGTTAAGTTTTTGAGGGCTGATTTCTTGTCCTGTGATTAAAAGCCTTCTGTTTCGAGTGCCAAAACTTTCAGGGGAGCATTTGCAACCGGTTGGCACCATTTTTGAGTGAATTGCCAAAAGTCAGATTTTTGCTGAAATTGTGACCCCGGGGCTTAGGGATTTTTTCAAAAAAATATTTTCTGCCGGTTAAGTTTTTCAGGGCTGATTTCTTGTCCTGTGATAAAAAGCCTACTGTTTCCATCGCCAAAGCTTTCAGGGGAGCATTTGCAACCGGTTGGCACCATTTTTGAGTGAATTGCCAAAAGTCAGATTTTTGCTGAAATTGTGACCCCGGGGCTTAGGGATTTTTTCAAAAAAATATTTTCTGCCGGTTAAGTTTTTGAGGGCTGATTTCTTGTCCTGTGATAAAAAGCCTTCTGTTTCGAGTGCCAAAACTTTCAGGAGAGCATTTTCAAGCTTTTGGCACCATTTTTGAGTGAATTGCCAAAAGTCAGATTTTTGCTGAAATTGTGACCCCGGGGCTTAGGGATTTTTTCAAAAAAATATTTTCTGCCGGTTAAGTTTTTCAGGGTTGATTTCTTGTCCTGTGATGAAAAGCCTACTGTTTCCATCGCCAAAGCTTTCAGGGGAGCATTTGCAACCGGTTGGCACCATTTTTGAGTGAATTGCCAAAAGTCAGATTTTTGCTGAAATTGTGACCCCGGGGCTTAGGGATTTTTTCAAAAAAATATTTTCTACCGGTTAAGTTTTTGAGGGCTGATTTCTTGTCCTGTGATAAAAAGCCTTCTGTTTCGAGTGCCAAACCTTTCAGGAGAGCATTTTCAAGCTGTTGGGACCATTTTTGAGTGAATTGCCAAAAGTCAGATTTTCGCTGAAATTGTGACCCCGGGGCTTAGGGATTTTTTCAAAAAAATATTTTCTGCCGGTTAAGTTTTTGAGGGCTGATTTCTTGTCCTGTGATAAAAAGCCTTCTGTTTCGAGTGCCAAACCTTTCAGGAGAGCATTTTCAAGCTGTTGGGACCATTTTTGAGTGAATTGCCAAAAGTCAGATTTTTGCTGAAATTGTGACCCCGGGGCTTAGGGATTTTTTCAAAAAAATATTTTCTGCCGGTTAAGTTTTTGAGGGCTGATTTCTTGTCCTGTGATAAAAAGCCTTCTGTTTCGAGTGCCAAACCTTTCAGGAGAGCATTTTCAAGCTTTTGGCACCATTTTTGAGTGAATTGCCAAAAGTCAGATTTTTGCTGAAATTGTGACCCCGGGGCTTAGGGATTTTTTCAAAAAAATATTTTCTGCCGGTTAAGTTTTTCAGGGCTGATTTCTTGTCCTGTGAAGAAAAGCCTTCTGTTTCGAGTGCCAAACCTTTCAGGAGAGCATTTTCAAGGTTTTTGGCACCATTTTTGAGTGAATTGCCAAAAGTCAGATTTTTGCTGAAATTGTGACCCCGGGGCTTAGGGATTTTTTCAAAAAAATATTTTCTGCCGGTTAAGTTTTTGAGGGCTGATTTCTTGTCCTGTGATTAAAAGCCTTCTGTTTCGAGTGCCAAAACTTTCAGGGGAGCATTTGCAACCGGTTGGCACCATTTTTGAGTGAATTGCCAAAAGTCAGATTTTTGCTGAAATTGTGACCCCGGGGCTTAGGGATTTTTTCAAAAAAATATTTTCTGCCGGTTAAGTTTTTCAGGGCTGATTTCTTGTCCTGTGATAAAAAGCCTACTGTTTCCATCGCCAAAGCTTTCAGGGGAGCATTTGCAACCGGTTGGCACCATTTTTGAGTGAATTGCCAAAAGTCAGATTTTTGCTGAAATTGTGACCCCGGGGCTTAGGGATTTTTTCAAAAAAATATTTTCTGCCGGTTAAGTTTTTGAGGGCTGATTTCTTGTCCTGTGATAAAAAGCCTTCTGTTTCGAGTGCCAAACCTTTCAGGAGAGCATTTTCAAGCTTTTGGCACCATTTTTGAGTGAATTGCCAAAAGTCAGATTTTTGCTGAAATTGTGACCCCGGGGCTTAGGGATTTTTTCAAAAAAATATTTTCTGCCGGTTAAGTTTTTCAGGGTTGATTTCTTGTCCTGTGATGAAAAGCCTACTGTTTCCATCGCCAAAGCTTTCAGGGGAGCATTTGCAACCGGTTGGCAGCATTTTTGAGTGAATTGCCAAAAGTCAGATTTTTGCTGAAATTGTGACCCCGGGGCTTAGGGATTTTTTCAAAAAAATATTTTCTACCGGTTAAGTTTTTCAGGGCTGATTTCTTGTCCTGTGATAAAAAGCCTTCTGTTTCGAGTGCCAAACCTTTCAGGAGAGCATTTTCAAGCTGTTGGGACCATTTTTGAGTGAATTGCCAAAAGTCAGATTTTTGCTGAAATTGTGACCCCGGGGCTTAGGGATTTTTTCAAAAAAATATTTTCTGCCGGTTAAGTTTTTCAGGGCTGATTTCTTGTCCTGTGATAAAAAGCCTTCTGTTTCGAGTGCCAAACCTTTCAGGAGAGCATTTTCAAGCTGTTGGGACCATTTTTGAGTGAATTGCCAAAAGTCAGATTTTTGCTGAAATTGTGACCCCGGGGCTTAGGGATTTTTTCAAAAAAATATTTTCTGCCGGTTAAGTTTTTCAGGGCTGATTTCTTGTCCTGTGAAGAAAAGCCTTCTGTTTCGAGTGCCAAACCTTTCAGGAGAGCATTTTCAAGGTTTTTGGCACCATTTTTGAGTGAATTGCCAAAAGTCAGATTTTTGCTGAAATTGTGACCCCGGGGCTTAGGGATTTTTTCAAAAAAATATTTTCTGCCGGTTAAGTTTTTGAGGGCTGATTTCTTGTCCTGTGATTAAAAGCCTTCTGTTTCGAGTGCCAAAACTTTCAGGGGAGCATTTGCAACCGGTTGGCACCATTTTTGAGTGAATTGCCAAAAGTCAGATTTTTGCTGAAATTGTGACCCCGGGGCTTAGGGATTTTTTCAAAAAAATATTTTCTGCCGGTTAAGTTTTTCAGGGCTGATTTCTTGTCCTGTGATAAAAAGCCTACTGTTTCCATCGCCAAAGCTTTCAGGGGAGCATTTGCAACCGGTTGGCACCATTTTTGAGTGAATTGCCAAAAGTCAGATTTTTGCTGAAATTGTGACCCCGGGGCTTAGGGATTTTTTCAAAAAAATATTTTCTGCCGGTTAAGTTTTTCAGGGTTGATTTCTTGTCCTGTGATGAAAAGCCTACTGTTTCCATCGCCAAAGCTTTCAGGGGAGCATTTGCAACCGGTTGGCACCATTTTTGAGTGAATTGCCAAAAGTCAGATTTTTGCTGAAATTGTGACCCCGGGGCTTAGGGATTTTTTCAAAAAAATATTTTCTACCGGTTAAGTTTTTCAGGGCTGATTTCTTGTCCTGTGATAAAAAGCCTTCTGTTTCGAGTGCCAAACCTTTCAGGAGAGCATTTTCAAGCTGTTGGGACCATTTTTGAGTGAATTGCCAAAAGTCAGATTTTTGCTGAAATTGTGACCCCGGGGCTTAGGGATTTTTTCAAAAAAATATTTTCTGCCGGTTAAGTTTTTGAGGGCTGATTTCTTGTCCTGTGATAAAAAGCCTTCTGTTTCGAGTGCCAAACCTTTCAGGAGAGCATTTTCAAGCTGTTGGGACCATTTTTGAGTGAATTGCCAAAAGTCAGATTTTTGCTGAAATTGTGACCCCGGGGCTTAGGGATTTTTTCAAAAAAATATTTTCTGCCGGTTAAGTTTTTCAGGGCTGATTTCTTGTCCTGTGAAGAAAAGCCTTCTGTTTCGAGTGCCAAACCTTTCAGGAGAGCATTTTCAAGGTTTTTGGCACCATTTTTGAGTGAATTGCCAAAAGTCAGATTTTTGCTGAAATTGTGACCCCGGGGCTTAGGGATTTTTTCAAAAAAATATTTTCTGCCGGTTAAGTTTTTGAGGGCTGATTTCTTGTCCTGTGATTAAAAGCCTTCTGTTTCGAGTGCCAAAACTTTCAGGGGAGCATTTGCAACCGGTTGGCACCATTTTTGAGTGAATTGCCAAAAGTCAGATTTTTGCTGAAATTGTGACCCCGGGGCTTAGGGATTTTTTCAAAAAAATATTTTCTGCCGGTTAAGTTTTTCAGGGCTGATTTCTTGTCCTGTGATAAAAAGCCTACTGTTTCCATCGCCAAAGCTTTCAGGGGAGCATTTGCAACCGGTTGGCACCATTTTTGAGTGAATTGCCAAAAGTCAGATTTTTGCTGAAATTGTGACCCCGGGGCTTAGGGATTTTTTCAAAAAAATATTTTCTGCCGGTTAAGTTTTTGAGGGCTGATTTATTGTCCTGTGATAAAAAGCCTTCTGTTTCGAGTGCCAAACCTTTCAGGAGAGCATTTTCAAGCTGTTGGGACCATTTTTGAGTGAATTGCCAAAAGTCAGATTTTTGCTGAAATTGTGACCCCGGGGCTTAGGGATTTTTTCAAAAAAATATTTTCTGCCGGTTAAGTTTTTGAGGGCTGATTTCTTGTCCTGTGATAAAAAGCCTTCTGTTTCGAGTGCCAAACCTTTCAGGAGAGCATTTTCAAGCTTTTGGCACCATTTTTGAGTGAATTGCCAAAAGTCAGATTTTTGCTGAAATTGTGACCCCGGGGCTTAGGGATTTTTTCAAAAAAATATTTTCTGCCGGTTAAGTTTTTCAGGGTTGATTTCTTGTCCTGTGATGAAAAGCCTACTGTTTCCATCGCCAAAGCTTTCAGGGGAGCATTTGCAACCGGTTGGCACCATTTTTGAGTGAATTGCCAAAAGTCAGATTTTTGCTGAAATTGTGACCCCGGGGCTTAGGGATTTTTTCAAAAAAATATTTTCTGCCGGTTAAGTTTTTGAGGGCTGATTTCTTGTCCTGTGATAAAAAGCCTTCTGTTTCGAGTGCCAAAACTTTCAGGGGAGCATTTGCAACCGGTTGGCACCATTTTTGAGTGAATTGCCAAAAGTCAGATTTTTGCTGAAATTGTGACCCCGGGGCTTAGGGATTTTTTCAAAAAAATATTTTCTGCCGGTTAAGTTTTTCAGGGCTGATTTCTTGTCCTGTGAAGAAAAGCCTACTGTTTCCATCGCCAAAGCTTTCAGGGGAGCATTTGCAACCGGTTGGCACCATTTTTGAGTGAATTGCCAAAAGTCAGATTTTTGCTGAAATTGTGACCCCGGGGCTTAGGGATTTTTTCAAAAAAATATTTTCTGCCGGTTAAGTTTTTCAGGGCTGATTTCTTGTCCTGTGATAAAAAGCCTTCTGTTTCGTGTGCCAAACCTTTCAGGAGAGCATTTTCAAGGTTTTTGGCACCATTTTTGAGTGAATTGCCAAAAGTCAGATTTTTGCTGAAATTGTGACCCCGGGGCTTAGGGATTTTTTCAAAAAAATATTTTCTGCCGGTTAAGTTTTTCAGGGCTGATTTCTTGTCCTGTGAAGAAAAGCCTTCTGTTTCGAGTGACAAACCTTTCAGGAGAGCATTTTCAAGGTTTTTGGCACCATTTTTGAGTGAATTGCCAAAAGTCAGATTTTTGCTGAAATTGTGACCCCGGGGCTTAGGGATTTTTTCAAAAAAATATTTTCTGCCGGTTAAGTTTTTGAGGGCTGATTTCTTGTCCTGTGATTAAAAGCCTTCTGTTTCGAGTGCCAAAACTTTCAGGGGAGCATTTGCAACCGGAAGGCACCATTTTTGAGTGAATTGCCAAAAGTCAGATTTTTGCTGAAATTGTGACCCCGGGGCTTAGGGATTTTTTCAAAAAAATATTTTCTGCCGGTTAAGTTTTTCAGGGCTGATTTCTTGTCCTGTGATAAAAAGCCTTCTGTTTCGAGTGCCAAACCTTTCAGGAGAGCATTTTGAAGCTGTTGGGACCATTTTTGAGTGAATTGCCAAAAGTCAGATTTTTACTGAAATTGTGACCCCGGGGCTTAGGGATTTTTTCAAAAAAATATTTTCTGCCGGTTAAGTTTTTGAGGGCTGATTTCTTGTCCTGTGATAAACAGCCTTCTGTTTCGAGTGCCAAACCTTTCAGGAGAGCATTTTCAAGCTGTTGGGACCATTTTTGAGTGAATTGCCAAAAGTCAGATTTTTGCTGAAATTGTGACCCCGGGGCTTAGGGATTTTTTCAAAAAAATATTTTCTGCCGGTTAAGTTTTTGAGGGCTGATTTCTTGTCCTGTGATAAAAAGCTTTCTGTTTCGAGTGCCAAAACTTTCAGGAGAGCATTTTCAAGCTGTTGGGACCATTTTTGAGTGAATTGCCAAAAGTCAGATTTTTGCTGAAATTGTGACCCCGGGGCTTAGGGATTTTTTCAAAAAAATATTTTCTGCCGGTTAAGTTTTTGAGGGCTGATTTATTGTCCTGTGATAAAAAGCCTTCTGTTTCGAGTGCCAAACCTTTCAGGACAGCATTTTCAAGCTGTTGGGACCATTTTTGAGTGAATTGCCAAAAGTCAGATTTTTGCTGAAATTGTGACCCCGGGGCTTAGGGATTTTTTCAAAAAAATATTTTCTGCCGGTTAAGTTTTTGAGGGCTGATTTCTTGTCCTGTGATAAAAAGCCTTCTGTTTCGAGTGCCAAACCTTTCAGGAGAGCATTTTCAAGCTTTTGGCACCATTTTTGAGTGAATTGCCAAAAGTCAGATTTTTGCTGAAATTGTGACCCCGGGGCTTAGGGATTTTTTCAAAAAAATATTTTCTGCCGGTTAAGTTTTTCAGGGTTGATTTCTTGTCCTGTGATGAAAAGCCTACTGTTTCCATCGCCAAAGCTTTCAGGGGAGCATTTGCAACCGGTTGGCACCATTTTTGAGTGAATTGCCAAAAGTCAGATTTTTGCTGAAATTGTGACCCCGGGGCTTAGGGATTTTTTCAAAAAAATATTTTCTGCCGGTGAAGTTTTTCAGGGCTGATTTCTTGTCCTGTGAAGAAAAGCCTACTGTTTCCATCGCCAAAGCTTTCAGGGGAGCATTTGCAACCGGTTGGCACCATTTTTGAGCGAATTGGCAAAAGTCAGATTTTTGCTGAAATTGTGACCCCGGGGCTTAGGGATTTTTTCAAAAAAATATTTTCCGCCGGTTAAGTTTTTGAGGGCTGATTTCATGTCCTGTGATAAAAAGCCTTCTGTTTCGAGTGCCAAAACTTTCAGGGGAGCATTTGCAACCGGTTGGCACCATTTTTGAGTGAATTGCCAAAAGTCAGATTTTTGCTGAAATTGTGACCCCGGGGCTTAGGGATTTTTTCAAAAAAATATTTTCTGCCGGTTAAGTTTTTCAGGGCTGATTTCTTGTCCTGTGATAAAAAGCCTTCTGTTTCGAGTGCCAAACCTTTCAGGAGAGCATTTTCAAGCTGTTGGGACCATTTTTGAGTGAATTGCCAAAAGTCAGATTTTCGCTGAAATTGTGACCCCGGGGCTTAGGGATTTTTTCAAAAAAATATTTTCTGCCGGTTAAGTTTTTGAGGGCTGATTTCTTGTCCTGTGATAAAAAGCCTTCTGTTTCGAGTGCCAAACCTTTCAGGAGAGCATTTTCAAGGTTTTTGGCACCATTTTTGAGTGAATTGCCAAAAGTCAGATTTTTGCTGAAATTGTGACCCCGGGGCTTAGGGATTTTTTCAAAAAAATATTTTCTGCCGGTTAAGTTTTTGAGGGCTGATTTCTTGTCCTGTGATTAAAAGCCTTCTGTTTCGAGTGCCAAAACTTTCAGGGGAGCATTTGCAACCGGTTGGCACCATTTTTGAGTGAATTGCCAAAAGTCAGATTTTTGCTGAAATTGTGACCCCGGGGCTTAGGGATTTTTTCAAAAAAATATTTTCTGCCGGTTAAGTTTTTCAGGGCTGATTTCTTGTCCTGTGATAAAAAGCCTTCTGTTTCGAGTGCCAAACCTTTCAGGAGAGCATTTTCAAGGTTTTTGGCACCATTTTTGAGTGAATTGCCAAAAGTCAGATTTTTGCTGAAATTGTGACCCCGGGGCTTAGGGATTTTTTCAAAAAAATATTTTCTGCCAGTTAAGTTTTTCAGGGCTGATTTATTGTCCTGTGATAAAAAGCCTTCTGTTTCGAGTGCCAAACCTTTCAGGAGAGCATTTTCAAGCTTTTGGCACCATTTTTGAGTGAATTGCCAAAAGTCAGATTTTTGCTGAAATTGTGACCCCGGGGCTTAGGGATTTTTTCAAAAAAATATTTTCTGCCGGTTAAGTTTTTGAGGGCTGATTTCTTGTCCTGTGATAAAAAGCCTTCTGTTTCGAGTGCCAAACCTTTCAGGAGAGCATTTTCAAGCTTTTGGCACCATTTTTGAGTGAATTGCCAAAAGTCAGATTTTTGCTGAAATTGTGACCCCGGGGCTTAGGGATTTTTTCAAAAAAATATTTTCTGCCGGTTAAGTTTTTCAGGGCTGATTTCTTGTCCTGTGAAGAAAAGCCTACTGTTTCCATCGCCAAAGCTTTCAGGGGAGCATTTTCAAGCTGTTGGCACCATTTTTCAGTGAATTGCCAAAAGTCAGATTTTTGCTGAAATTGTGACCCCGGGGCTTAGGGATTTTTTCAAAAAAATATTTTCTGCCGGTTAAGTTTTTCAGGACTGATTTCTTGTCCTGTGATAAAAAGCCTTCTGTTTCGAGTGCCAAACCTTTCAGGAGAGCATTTTCAAGCTGTTGGCACCATTTTTCAGTGAATTGCCAAAAGTCAGATTTTTGCTGAAATTGTGACCCCGGGGCTTAGGGATTTTTTCAAAAAAATATTTTCTGCCGGTTAAGTTTTTGAGGGCTGATTTCTTGTCCTGTGATGAAAAGCCTTCTGTTTCCATCACCAAAGCTTTCAGGGGAGCATTTGCAACCGGTTGGCACCATTTTTGAGTGAATTGCCAAAAGTCAGATTTTTGCTGAAATTGTGACCCCGGGGCTTAGGGATTTTTTCAAAAAAATATTTTCTGCCGGTTAAGTTTTTCAGGGCTGATTTCTTGTCCTGTGATAAAAAGCCTTCTGTTTCCATCGCCAAAGCTTTCAGGGGAGCATTTGCAACCGGTTGGCACCATTTTTGAGTGAATTGCCAAAAGTCAGATTTTTGCTGAAATTGTGACCCCGGGGCTTAGGGATTTTTTCAAAAAAATATTTTCTGCCGGTTAAGTTTTTCAGGGCTGATTTCTTGTCCTGTGATAAAAAGCCTTCTGTTTCGAGTGCCAAACCTTTCAGGAGAGCATTTTCAAGGTTTTTGGCACCATTTTTGAGTGAATTGCCAAAAGTCAGATTTTTGCTGAAATTGTGACCCCGGGGCTTAGGGATTTTTTCAAAAAAATATTTTCTGCCAGTTAAGTTTTTCAGGGCTGATTTATTGTCCTGTGATAAAAAGCCTTCTGTTTCGAGTGCCAAACCTTTCAGGAGAGCATTTTCAAGCTTTTGGCACCATTTTTGAGTGAATTGCCAAAAGTCAGATTTTTGCTGAAATTGTGACCCCGGGGCTTAGGGATTTTTTCAAAAAAATATTTTCTGCCGGTTAAGTTTTTCAGGGCTGATTTCTTGTCCTGTGAAGAAAAGCCTACTGTTTCCATCGCCAAAGCTTTCAGGGGAGCATTTTCAAGCTGTTGGCACCATTTTTGAGTGAATTGCCAAAAGTCAGATTTTTGCTGAAATTGTGACCCCGGGGCTTAGGGATTTTTTCAAAAAAATATTTTCTGCCGGTTAAGTTTTTCAGGACTGATTTCTTGTCCTGTGATAAAAAGCCTTCTGTTTCGAGTGCCAAACCTTTCAGGAGAGCATTTTCAAGCTGTTGGCACCATTTTTCAGTGAATTGCCAAAAGTCAGATTTTTGCTGAAATTGTGACCCCGGGGCTTAGGGATTTTTTCAAAAAAATATTTTCTGCCGGTTAAGTTTTTGAGGGCTGATTTCTTGTCCTGTGATAAAAAGCCTTCTGTTTCCATCGCCAAAGCTTTCAGGGGAGCATTTGCAACCGGTTGGCACCATTTTTGAGTGAATTGCCAAAAGTCAGATTTTTGCTGAAATTGTGACCCCGGGGCTTAGGGATTTTTTCACAAAAATATTTTCTGCCGGTTAAGTTTTTCAGGGCTGATTTCTTGTCCTGTGATGAAAAGCCTTCTGTTTCCATCACCAAAGCTTTCAGGGGAGCATTTGCAACCGGTTGGCACCATTTTTGAGTGAATTGCCAAAAGTCAGATTTTTGCTGAAATTGTGACCCCGGGGCTTAGGGATTTTTTCAAAAAAATATTTTCTGCCGGTTAAGTTTTTCAGGGCTGATTTCTTGTCCTGTGATGAAAAGCCTTCTGTTTCCATCACCAAAGCTTTCAGGGGAGCATTTGCAACCGGTTGGCACCATTTTTGAGTGAACTGCCAAAAGTCAGATTTTTGCTGAAATTGTGACCCCGGGGCTTAGGGATTTTTTCAAAAAAATATTTTCTGCCGGTTAAGTTTTTCAGGGCTGATTTCTTGTCCTGTGATAAAAAGCCTTCTGTTTCCATCGCCAAAGCTTTCAGGGGAGCATTTGCAACCGGTTGGCACCATTTTTGAGTGAATTGCCAAAAGTCAGATTTTTGCTGAAATTGTGACCCCGGGGCTTAGGGATTTTTTCAAAAAAATATTTTCTGCCGGTTAAGTTTTTCAGGGCTGATTTCTTGTCCTGTGATGAAAAGCCTTCTGTTTCCATCACCAAAGCTTTCAGGGGAGCATTTGCAACCGGTTGGCACCATTTTTGAGTGAATTGCCAAAAGTCAGATTTTTGCTGAAATTGTGACCCCGGGGCTTAGGGATTTTTTCAAAAAAATATTTTCTGCCGGTTAAGTTTTTGAGGGCTGATTTCTTGTCCTGTGATAAAAAGCCTTCTGTTTCGAGTACCAAAATTTCAGGGGAGCATTTGCAACCGGTTGGCACCATTTTTGAGTGAATTGCCAAAAGTCAGATTTTTGCTGAAATTGTGACCCCGGGGCTTAGGGATTTTTTCAAAAAAATATTTTCTGCCGGTTAAGTTTTTCAGGGCTGATTTCTTGTCCTGTGATAAAAAGCCTACTGTTTCGAGTGCCAAACCTTTCAGGAGAGCATTTTCAAGGTTTTTGGCACCATTTTTGAGTGAATTGCCAAAAGTCAGATTTTTGCTGAAATTGTGACCCCGGGGCTTAGGGATTTTTTCAAAAAAATATTTTCTGCCAGTTAAGTTTTTCAGGGCTGATTTATTGTCCTGTGATGAAAAGCCTTCTGTTTCGAGTGCCAAACCTTTCAGGAGAGCATTTTCAAGCTTTTGGCACCATTTTTGAGTGAATTGCCAAAAGTCAGATTTTTGCTGAAATTGTGACCCCGGGGCTTAGGGATTTTTTCAAAAAAATATTTTCTGCCGGTTAAGTTTTTCAGGGCTGATTTCTTGTCCTGTGAAGAAAAGACTACTGTTTCCATCGCCAAAGCTTTCAGGGGAGCATTTGCAACCGGTTGGCACCATTTTTGAGTGAATTGCCAAAAGTCAGATTTTTGCTGAAATTGTGACCCCGGGGCTTAGGGATTTTTTCAAAAAAATATTTTCTGCCGGTTAAGTTTTTCAGGGCTGATTTATTGTCCTGTGATAAAAAGCCTTCTGTTTCGAGTGCCAAACCTTTCAGGAGAGCATTTTCAAGGTTTTTGGCACCATTTTTGAGTGAATTGCCAAAAGTCAGATTTTTGCTGAAATTGTGACCCCGGGGCTTAGGGATTTTTTCAAAAAAATATTTTCTGCCAGTTAAGTTTTTCAGGAGTGATTTCTTGTCCTGTGATGAAAAGCCTTCTGTTTCGAGTGCCAAACCTTTCAGGAGAGCATTTTCAAGCTGTTGGCACCATTTTTCAGTGAATTGCCAAAAGTCAGATTTTTGCTGAAATTGTGACCCCGGGGCTTAGGGATTTTTTCAAAAAAATATTTTCTGCCGGTTAAGTTTTTCAGGACTGATTTCTTGTCCTGTGATAAAAAGCCTTCTGTTTCGAGTGCCAAACCTTTCAGGAGAGCATTTTCAAGCTGTTGGCACCATTTTTCAGTGAATTGCCAAAAGTCAGATATTGCTGAAATTGTGACCCCGGGGCTTAGGGATTTTTTCAAAAAAATATTTTCTGCCGGTTAAGTTTTTGAGGGCTGATTTCTTGTCCTGTGATAAAAAGCCTTCTGTTTCCATCTCCAAAGCTTTCAGGGGAGCATTTTCAAGCTTTTGGCACCATTTTTGAGTGAATTGCCAAAAGTCAGATTTTTGCTGAAATTGTGACCCCGGGGCTTAGGGATTTTTTCAAAAAAATATTTTCTGCCGGTTAAGTTTTTCAGGGCTGATTTCTTGTCCTGTGATAAAAAGCCTTCTGTTTCGAGTGCCAAACCTTTCAGGAGAGCATTTTCAAGGTTTTTGGCACCATTTTTGAGTGAATTGCCAAAAGTCAGATTTTTGCTGAAATTATGACCCCGGGGCTTAGGGATTTTTTCAAAAAAATATTTTCTGCCAGTTAAGTTTTTCAGGGCTGATTTCTTGTCCTGTGATAAAAAGCCTTCTGTTTCGAGTGCCAAACCTTTCAGGAGAGCATTTTCAAGGTTTTTGGCACCATTTTTGAGTGTATTGCCAAAAGTCAGATTTTTGCTGAAATTGTGACCCCGGGGCTTAGGGATTTTTTCAAAAAAATATTTTCTGCCGGTTAAGTTTTTGAGGGCTGATTTCTTGTCCTGTCATAAAAAGCCTTCTGTTTCGAGTGCCAAACCTTTCAGGAGAGCATTTTCAAGCTTTTGGCACCATTTTTGAGTGAATTGCCAAAAGTCAGATTTTTGCTGAAATTGTGACCCCGGGGCTTAGGGATATTTTCAAAAAAATATTTTCTGCCGGTTAAGTTTTTCAGGGCTGATTTCTTGTCCTGTGAAGAAAAGACTGCTGTTTCCATCGCCAAAGCTTTCAGGGGAGCATTTGCGACCGGTTGGCACCATTTTTGAGTGAATTGCCAAAAGTCAGATTTTTGCTGAAATTGTGACCCCGGGGCTTAGGGATTTTTTCAAAAAAATTTTTTCTGCCGGTTAAGTTTTTCAGGGCTGATTTCTTGTCCTGTGATAAAAAGCCTTCTGTTTCGAGTGCCAAACCTTTCAGGAGAGCATTTTCAAGGTTTTTGGCACCATTTTTGAGTGAATTGCCAAAAGTCATATTTTTGCTGAAATTGTGACCCCGGGGCTTAGGGATTTTTTCAAAAAAATATTTTCTGCCAGTTAAGTTTTTCAGGAGTGATTTCTTGTCCTGTGATGAAAAGCCTTCTGTTTCGAGTGCCAAACCTTTCAGGAGAGCATTTTCAAGCTGTTGGCACCATTTTTCAGTGAATTGCCAAAAGTCAGATTTTTGCTGAAATTGTGACCCCGGGGCTTAGGGATTTTTTCAAAAAAATATTTTCTGCCGGTTAAGTTTTTCAGGGCTGATTTCTTGTCCTGTGATAAAAAGCCTTCTGTTTCGAGTGCCAAACCTTTCAGGAGAGCATTTTCAAGGTTTTTGGCACCATTTTTGAGTGAATTGCCAAAAGTCAGATTTTTGCTGAAATTGTGACCCCGGGGCTTAGGGATTTTTTCAAAAAAATATTTTCTGCCAGTTAAGTTTTTCAGGAGTGATTTCTTGTCCTGTGATGAAAAGCCTTCTGTTTCGAGTGCCAAACCTTTCAGGAGAGCATTTTCAAGCTGTTGGCACCATTTTTCAGTGAATTGCCAAAAGTCAGATTTTTGCTGAAATTGTGACCCCGGGGCTTAGGGATTTTTTCAAAAAAATATTTTCTGCCGGTTAAGTTTTTCAGGACTGATTTCTTGTCCTGTGATAAAAAGCCTTCTGTTTCGAGTGCCAAACCTTTCAGGAGAGCATTTTCAAGCTGTTGGCACCATTTTTCAGTGAATTGCCAAAAGTCAGATTTTTGCTGAAATTGTGACCCCGGGGCTTAGGGATTTTTTCAAAAAAATATTTTCTGCCGGTTAAGTTTTTGAGGGCTGATTTCTTGTCCTGTGATAAAAAGCCTTCTGTTTCCATCGCCAAAGCTTTCAGGGGAGCATTTTCAAGCTTTTGGCACCATTTTTGAGTGAATTGCCAAAAGTCAGATTTTTGCTGAAATTGTGACCCCGGGGCTTAGGGATTTTTTCAAAAAAATATTTTCTGCCGGTTAAGTTTTTCAGGACTGATTTCTTGTCCTGTGATAAAAAGCCTTCTGTTTCGAGTGCCAAACCTTTCAGGAGAGCATTTGCAACCGGTTGGCACCATTTTTGAGTGAATTGCCAAAAGTCAGATTTTTGCTGAAATTGTGACCCCGGGGCTTAGGGATTTTTTCACAAAAATATTTTCTGCCGGTTAAGTTTTTCCGGGCTGATTTCTTGTCCTGTGATGAAAAGCCTTCTGTTTCCATCACCAAAGCTTTCAGGGGAGCATTTGCAACCGGTTGGCACCATTTTTGAGTGAATTGCCAAAAGTCAGATTTTTGCTGAAATTGTGATCCCGGGGCTTAGGGATTTTTTCAAAAAAATATTTTCTGCCGGTTAAGTTTTTGAGGGCTGATTTCTTGTCCTGTGATAAAAAGCCTTCTGTTTCCATCGCCAAAGCTTTCAGGGGAGCATTTGCAACCGGTTGGCACCATTTTTGAGTGAATTGCCAAAAGTCAGATTTTTGCTGAAATTGTGACCCCGGGGCTTAGGGATTTTTTCAAAAAAATATTTTCTGCCGGTTAAGTTTTTCAGGGCTGATTTCTTGTCCTGTGATGAAAAGCCTTCTGTTTCGAGTGCCAAACCTTTCAGGAGAGCATTTTCAAGGTTTTTGGCACCATTTTTGAGTGAATTGCCAAAAGTCAGATTTTTGCTGAAATTGTGACCCCGGGGCTTAGGGATTTTTTCAAAAAAATATTTTCTGCCAGTTAAGTTTTTCAGGGCTGATTTATTGTCCTGTGATAAAAAGCCTTCTGTTTCGAGTGCCAAACCTTTCAGGAGAGCATTTTCAAGCTTTTGACACCATTTTTGAGTGAATTGCCAAAAGTCAGATTTTTGCTGAAATTGTGACCCCGGGGCTTAGGGATTTTTTCAAAAAAATATTTTCTGCCAGTTAAGTTTTTCAGGGCTGATTTATTGTCCTGTGATAAAAAGCCTTCTGTTTCGAGTGCCAAACCTTTCAGGAGAGCATTTTCAAGGTTTTTGGCACCATTTTTGAGTGAATTGCCAAAAGTCAGATTTTTGCTGAAATTGTGACCCCGGGGCTTAGGGATTTTTTCAAAAAAATATTTTCTGCCAGTTAAGTTTTTCAGGAGTGATTTCTTGTCCTGTGATGAAAAGCCTTCTGTTTCGAGTGCCAAACCTTTCAGGAGAGCATTTTCAAGCTGTTGGCACCATTTTTGAGTGAATTGCCAAAAGTCAGATTTTTGCTGAAATTGTGACCCCGGGGCTTTGGGATTTTTTCAAAAAAATATTTTCTGCCGGTTAAGTTTTTCAGGGCTGATTTCTTGTCCTGTGATGAAAAGCCTTCTGTTTCGAGTGCCAAACCTTTCAGGAGAGCATTTTCAAGGTTTTTGGCACCATTTTTGAGTGAATTGCCAAAAGTCAGATTTTTGCTGAAATTGTGACCCCGGGGCTTAGGGATTTTTTCAAAAAAATATTTTCTGCCAGTTAAGTTTTTCAGGGCTGATTTATTGTCCTGTGATGAAAAGCCTTCTGTTTCGAGTGCCAAACCTTTCAGGAGAGCATTTTCAAGCTGTTGGCACCATTTTTGAGTGAATTGCCAAAAGTCAGATTTTTGCTGAAATTGTGACCCCGGGGCTTAGGGATTTTTTCAAAAAAATATTTTCTGCCGGTTAAGTTTTTGAGGGCTGATTTCTTGTCCTGTGATAAAAAGCCTTCTGTTTCCATCGCCAAAGCTTTCAGGGGAGCATTTGCAACCGGTTGGCACCATTTTTGAGTGAATTGCCAAAAGTCAGATTTTTGCTGAAATTGTGACCCCGGGGCTTAGGGATTTTTTCAAAAAAATATTTTCTGCCGGTTAAGTTTTTCAGGGCTGATTTCTTGTCCTGTGATGAAAAGCCTTCTGTTTCGAGTGCCAAACCTTTCAGGAGAGCATTTTCAAGGTTTTTGGCACCATTTTTGAGTGAATTGCCAAAAGTCAGATTTTTGCTGAAATTGTGACCCCGGGGCTTAGGGATTTTTTCAAAAAAATATTTTCTGCCAGTTAAGTTTTTCAGGGCTGATTTATTGTCCTGTGATAAAAAGCCTTCTGTTTCGAGTGCCAAACCTTTCAGGAGAGCATTTTCAAGCTTTTGACACCATTTTTGAGTGAATTGCCAAAAGTCAGATTTTTGCTGAAATTGTGACCCCGGGGCTTAGGGATTTTTTCAAAAAAATATTTTCTGCCGGTTAAGTTTTTCAGGGCTGATTTATTGTCCTGTGATAAAAAGCCTTCTGTTTCGAGTGCCAAACCTTTCAGGAGAGCATTTTCAAGGTTTTTGGCACCATTTTTGAGTGAATTGCCAAAAGTCAGATTTTTGCTGAAATTGTGACCCCGGGGCTTAGGGATTTTTTCAAAAAAATATTTTCTGCCAGTTAAGTTTTTCAGGAGTGATTTCTTGTCCTGTGATGAAAAGCCTTCTGTTTCGAGTGCCAAACCTTTCAGGAGAGCATTTTCAAGCTGTTGGCACCATTTTTGAGTGAATTGCCAAAAGTCAGATTTTTGCTGAAATTGTGACCCCGGGGCTTAGGGATTTTTTCAAAAAAATATTTTCTGCCGGTTAAATTTTTCAGGGCTGATTTCTTGTCCTGTGATAAAAAGCCTTCTGTTTCGAGTGCCAAACCTTTCAGGAGAGCATTTTCAAGGTTTTTGGCACCATTTTTGAGTGAATTGCCAAAAGTCAGATTTTTGCTGAAATTGTGACCCCGGGGCTTAGGGATTTTTTCAAAAAAATATTTTCTGCCAGTTAAGTTTTTCAGGAGTGATTTCTTGTCCTGTGATGAAAAGCCTTCTGTTTCGAGTGCCAAACCTTTCAGGAGAGCATTTTCAAGCTGTTGGCACCATTTTTCAGTGAATTGCCAAAAGTCAGATTTTTGCTGAAATTGTGACCCCGGGGCTTAGGGATTTTTTCAAAAAAATATTTTCTGCCGGTTAAGTTTTTCAGGACTGATTTCTTGTCCTGTGATAAAAAGCCTTCTGTTTCGAGTGCCAAACCTTTCAGGAGAGCATTTTCAAGCTGTTGGCACCATTTTTCAGTGAATTGCCAAAAGTCAGATTTTTGCTGAAATTGTGACCCCGGGGCTTAGGGATTTTTTCAAAAAAATATTTTCTGCCGGTTAAGTTTTTGAGGGCTGATTTCTTGTCCTGTGATAAAAAGCCTTCTGTTTCCATCGCCAAAGCTTTCAGGGGAGCATTTTCAAGCTTTTGGCACCATTTTTGAGTGAATTGCCAAAAGTCAGATTTTTGCTGAAATTGTGACCCCGGGGCTTAGGGATTTTTTCAAAAAAATATTTTCTGCCGGTTAAGTTTTTCAGGACTGATTTCTTGTCCTGTGATAAAAAGCCTTCTGTTTCGAGTGCCAAACCTTTCAGGAGAGCATTTGCAACCGGTTGGCACCATTTTTGAGTGAATTGCCAAAAGTCAGATTTTTGCTGAAATTGTGACCCCGGGGCTTAGGGATTTTTTCACAAAAATATTTTCTGCCGGTTAAGTTTTTCCGGGCTGATTTCTTGTCCTGTGATGAAAAGCCTTCTGTTTCCATCACCAAAGCTTTCAGGGGAGCATTTGCAACCGGTTGGCACCATTTTTGAGTGAATTGCCAAAAGTCAGATTTTTGCTGAAATTGTGATCCCGGGGCTTAGGGATTTTTTCAAAAAAATATTTTCTGCCGGTTAAGTTTTTGAGGGCTGATTTCTTGTCCTGTGATAAAAAGCCTTCTGTTTCCATCGCCAAAGCTTTCAGGGGAGCATTTGCAACCGGTTGGCACCATTTTTGAGTGAATTGCCAAAAGTCAGATTTTTGCTGAAATTGTGACCCCGGGGCTTAGGGATTTTTTCAAAAAAATATTTTCTGCCGGTTAAGTTTTTCAGGGCTGATTTCTTGTCCTGTGATGAAAAGCCTTCTGTTTCGAGTGCCAAACCTTTCAGGAGAGCATTTTCAAGGTTTTTGGCACCATTTTTGAGTGAATTGCCAAAAGTCAGATTTTTGCTGAAATTGTGACCCCGGGGCTTAGGGATTTTTTCAAAAAAATATTTTCTGCCAGTTAAGTTTTTCAGTGCTGATTTATTGTCCTGTGATAAAAAGCCTTCTGTTTCGAGTGCCAAACCTTTCAGGAGAGCATTTTCAAGCTTTTGACACCATTTTTGAGTGAATTGCCAAAAGTCAGATTTTTGCTGAAATTGTGACCCTGGGGCTTAGGGATTTTTTCAAAAAAATATTTTCTGCCGGTTAAGTTTTTCAGGGCTGATTTATTGTCCTGTGATAAAAAGCCTTCTGTTTCGAGTGCCAAACCTTTCAGGAGAGCATTTTCAAGGTTTTTGGCACCATTTTTGAGTGAATTGCCAAAAGTCAGATTTTTGCTGAAATTGTGACCCCGGGGCTTAGGGATTTTTTCAAAAAAATATTTTCTGCCAGTTAAGTTTTTCAGGGCTGATTTCTTGTCCTGTGAAGAAAAGCCTACTGTTTCCATCGCCAAAGCTTTCAGGGGAGCATTTGCGACCGGTTGGCACCATTTTTGAGTGAATTGCCAAAAGTCAGATTTTTGCTGAAATTGTGATCCCGGGGCTTAGGGATTTTTTCAAAAAAATATTTTCTGCCGGTTAAGTTTTTCAGGGCTGATTTCTTGTCCTGTGATAAAAAGCCTTCTGTTTCGAGTGCCAAACCTTTCAGGAGAGCATTTTCAAGGTTTTTGGCACCATTTTTGAGTGAATTGCCAAAAGTCAGATTTTTGCTGAAATTGTGACCCCGGGGCTTAGGGATTTTTTCAAAAAAATATTTTCTGCCAGTTAAGTTTTTCAGGAGTGATTTCTTGTCCTGTGATGAAAAGCCTTCTGTTTCGAGTGCCAAACCTTTCAGGAGAGCATTTTCAAGCTGTTGGCACCATTTTTGAGTGAATTGCCAAAAGTCAGATTTTTGCTGAAATTGTGACCCCGGGGCTTAGGGATTTTTTCAAAAAAATATTTTCTGCCGGTTAAGTTTTTCAGGACTGATTTCTTGTCCTGTGATAAAAAGCCTTCTGTTTCGAGTGCCAAACCTTTCAGGAGAGCATTTTCAAGCTGTTGGCACCATTTTTCAGTGAATTGCCAAAAGTCAGATTTTTGCTGAAATTGTGACCCCGGGGCTTAGGGATTTTTTCAAAAAAATATTTTCTGCCGGTTAAGTTTTTGAGGGCTGATTTCTTGTCCTGTGATAAAAAGCCTTCTGTTTCCATCGCCAAAGCTTTCAGGGGAGCATTTTCAAGCTTTTGGCACCATTTTTGAGTGAATTGCCAAAAGTCAGATTTTTGCTGAAATTGTGACCCCGGGGCTTAGGGATTTTTTCAAAAAAATATTTTCTGCCGGTTAAGTTTTTGAGGGCTGATTTCTTGTCCTGTGATGAAAAGCCTTCTGTTTCGAGTGCCAAACCTTTCAGGAGAGCATTTGCAACCGGTTGGCACCATTTTTGAGTGAATTGCCAAAAGTCAGATTTTTGCTGAAATTGTGACCCCGGGGCTTAGGGATTTTTTCAAAAAAATATTTTCTGCCGGTTAAGTTTTTCAGGGCTGATTTCTTGTCCTGTGATAAAAAGCCTTCTGTTTCGAGTGCCAAACCTTTCAGGAGAGCATTTTCAAGGTTTTTGGCACCATTTTTGAGTGAATTGCCAAAAGTCAGATTTTTGCTGAAATTGTGACCCCGGGGCTTAGGGATTTTTTCAAAAAAATATTTTCTGCCAGTTAAGTTTTTCAGGGCTGATTTATTGTCCTGTGATAAAAAGCCTTCTGTTTCGAGTGCCAAACCTTTCAGGAGAGCATTTTCAAGGTTTTTGGCACCATTTTTGAGTGTATTGCCAAAAGTCAGATTTTTGCTGAAATTGTGACCCCGGGGCTTAGGGATTTTTTCAAAAAAATATTTTCTGCCGGTTAAGTTTTTGAGGGCTGATTTCTTGTCCTGTCATAAAAAGCCTTCTGTTTCGAGTGCCAAACCTTTCAGGAGAGCATTTTCAAGCTTTTGGCACCATTTTTGAGTGAATTGCCAAAAGTCAGATTTTTGCTGAAATTGTGACCCCGGGGCTTAGGGATTTTTTCAAAAAAATATTTTCTGCCGGTTAAGTTTTTCAGGGCTGATTTCTTGTCCTGTGAAGAAAAGACTACTGTTTCCATCGCCAAAGCTTTCAGGGGAGCATTTGCGACCGGTTGGCACCATTTTTGAGTGAATTGCCAAAAGTCAGATTTTTGCTGAAATTGTGACCCCGGGGCTTAGGGATTTTTTCAAAAAAATATTTTCTGCCGGTTAAGTTTTTCAGGGCTGATTTCTTGTCCTGTGATAAAAAGCCTTCTGTTTCGAGTGCCAAACCTTTCAGGAGAGCAGTTTCAAGTTTTTTGGCACCATTTTTGAGTGAATTGCCAAAAGTCATATTTTTGCTGAAATTGTGACCCCGGGGCTTAGGGATTTTTTCAAAAAAATATTTTCTGCGAGTTAAGTTTTTCAGGAGTGATTTCTTGTCCTGTGATGAAAAGCCTTCTGTTTCGAGTGCCAAACCTTTCAGGAGAGCATTTTCAAGCTGTTGGCACCATTTTTGAGTGAATTGCCAAAAGTCAGATTTTTGCTGAAATTGTGACCCCGGGGCTTAGGGATTTTTTCAAAAAAATATTTTCTGCCGGTTAAGTTTTTCAGGGCTGATTTCTTGTCCTGTGATAAAAAGCCTTCTGTTTCGAGTGCCAAACCTTTCAGGAGAGCATTTTCAAGGTTTTTGGCACCATTTTTGAGTGAATTGCCAAAAGTCAGATTTTTGCTGAAATTGTGACCCCGGGGCTTAGGGATTTTTTCAAAAAAATATTTTCTGCCAGTTAAGTTTTTCAGGAGTGATTTCTTGTCCTGTGATGAAAAGCCTTCTGTTTCGAGTGCCAAACCTTTCAGGAGAGCATTTTCAAGCTGTTGGCACCATTTTTCAGTGAATTGCCAAAAGTCAGATTTTTGCTGAAATTGTGACCCCGGGGCTTAGGGATTTTTTCAAAAAAATATTTTCTGCCGGTTAAGTTTTTCAGGACTGATTTCTTGTCCTGTGATAAAAAGCCTTCTGTTTCGAGTGCCAAACCTTTCAGGAGAGCATTTTCAAGCTGTTGGCACCATTTTTCAGTGAATTGCCAAAAGTCAGATTTTTGCTGAAATTGTGACCCCGGGGCTTAGGGATTTTTTCAAAAAAATATTTTCTGCCGGTTAAGTTTTTGAGGGCTGATTTCTTGTCCTGTGATAAAAAGCCTTCTGTTTCCATCGCCAAAGCTTTCAGGGGAGCATTTTCAAGCTTTTGGCACCATTTTTGAGTGAATTGCCAAAAGTCAGATTTTTGCTGAAATTGTGACCCCGGGGCTTAGGGATTTTTTCAAAAAAATATTTTCTGCCGGTTAAGTTTTTCAGGACTGATTTCTTGTCCTGTGATAAAAAGCCTTCTGTTTCGAGTGCCAAACCTTTCAGGAGAGCATTTGCAACCGGTTGGCACCATTTTTGAGTGAATTGCCAAAAGTCAGATTTTTGCTGAAATTGTGACCCCGGGGCTTAGGGATTTTTTCACAAAAATATTTTCTGCCGGTTAAGTTTTTCCGGGCTGATTTCTTGTCCTGTGATGAAAAGCCTTCTGTTTCCATCACCAAAGCTTTCAGGGGAGCATTTGCAACCGGTTGGCACCATTTTTGAGTGAATTGCCAAAAGTCAGATTTTTGCTGAAATTGTGATCCCGGGGCTTAGGGATTTTTTCAAAAAAATATTTTCTGCCGGTTAAGTTTTTGAGGGCTGATTTCTTGTCCTGTGATAAAAAGCCTTCTGTTTCCATCGCCAAAGCTTTCAGGGGAGCATTTGCAACCGGTTGGCACCATTTTTGAGTGAATTGCCAAAAGTCAGATTTTTGCTGAAATTGTGACCCCGGGGCTTAGGGATTTTTTCAAAAAAATATTTTCTGCCAGTTAAGTTTTTCAGGGCTGATTTATTGTCCTGTGATAAAAAGCCTTCTGTTTCGAGTGCCAAACCTTTCAGGAGAGCATTTTCAAGCTTTTGACACCATTTTTGAGTGAATTGCCAAAAGTCAGATTTTTGCTGAAATTGTGACCCCGGGGCTTAGGGATTTTTTCAAAAAAATATTTTCTGCCGGTTAAGTTTTTCAGGGCTGATTTATTGTCCTGTGATAAAAAGCCTTCTGTTTCGAGTGCCAAACCTTTCAGGAGAGCATTTTCAAGGTTTTTGGCACCATTTTTGAGTGAATTGCCAAAAGTCAGATTTTTGCTGAAATTGTGATCCCGGGGCTTAGGGATTTTTTCAAAAAAATATTTTCTGCCGGTTAAGTTTTTCAGGGCTGATTTCTTGTCCTGTGATAAAAAGCCTTCTGTTTCGAGTGCCAAACCTTTCAGGAGAGCATTTTCAATGTTTTTGGCACCATTTTTGAGTGAATTGCCAAAAGTCAGATTTTTGCTGAAATTGTGACCCCGGGGCTTAGGGATTTTTTCAAAAAAATATTTTCTGCCAGTTAAGTTTTTCAGGAGTGATTTCTTGTCCTGTGATGAAAAGCCTTCTGTTTCGAGTGCCAAACCTTTCAGGAGAGCATTTTCAAGCTGTTGGCACCATTTTTGAGTGAATTGCCAAAAGTCAGATTTTTGCTGAAATTGTGACCCCGGGGCTTAGGGATTTTTTCAAAAAAATATTTTCTGCCGGTTAAGTTTTTGATGGCTGATTTCTTGTCCTGTGATAAAAAGCCTTCTGTTTCCATCGCCAAAGCTTTCAGGGGAGCATTTGCAACCGGTTGGCACCATTTTTGAGTGAATTGCCAAAAGTCAGATTTTTGCTGAAATTGTGACCCCGGGGCTTAGGGATTTTTTCAAAAAAATATTTTCTGCCGGTTATGTTTTTGAGGGCTGATTTCTTGTCCTGTGATAAAAAGCCTTCTGTTTCCATCGCCAAAGCTTTCAGGGGAGCATTTTCAAGCTTTTGGCACCATTTTTGAGTGAATTGCCAAAAGTCAGATTTTTGCTGAAATTGTGACCCCGGGGCTTAGGGATTTTTTCAAAAAAATATTTTCTGTTGGTTATGTTTTTCAGGGCTGATTTCTTGTCCTGTGAAGAAAAGCCTACTGTTTCCATCGCCAAAGCTTTCAGGGGAGCATTTGCAACCGGTTGGCACCATTTTTGAGTGAATTGCCAAAAGTCAGATTTTTGCTGAAATTGTGACCCCGGGGCTTAGGGATTTTTTCAAAAAAATATTTTCTGCCGGTTAAGTTTTTCAGGACTGATTTCTTGTCCTGTGATAAAAAGCCTTCTGTTTCGAGTGCCAAACCTTTCAGGAGAGCATTTTCAAGCTGTTGGCACCATTTTTCAGTGAATTGCCAAAAGTCAGATTTTTGCTGAAATTGTGACCCCGGGGCTTAGGGATTTTTTCAAAAAAATATTTTCTGCCGGTTAAGTTTTTGAGGGCTGATTTCTTGTCCTGTGATAAAAAGCCTTCTGTTTCCATCGCCAAAGCTTTCAGGGGAGCATTTGCAACCGGTTGGCACCATTTTTGAGTGAATTGCCAAAAGTCAGATTTTTGCTGAAATTGTGACACCGGGGCTTAGGGATTTTTTCACAAAAATATTTTCTGCCGGTTAAGTTTTTCAGGGCTGATTTCTTGTCCTGTGATGAAAAGCCTTCTGTTTCGAGTGCCAAACCTTTCAGGAGAGCATTTTCAAGGTTTTTGGCACCATTTTTGAGTGAATTGCCAAAAGTCAGATTTTTGCTGAAATTGTGACCCCGGGGCTTAGGGATTTTTTCAAAAAAATATTTTCTGCCAGTTAAGTTTTTCAGGGCTGATTTATTGTCCTGTGATAAAAAGCCTTCTGTTTCGAGTGCCAAACCTTTCAGGAGAGCATTTTCAAGCTTTTGACACCATTTTTGAGTGAATTGCCAAAAGTCAGATTTTTGCTGAAATTGTGACCCCGGGGCTTAGGGATTTTTTCAAAAAAATATTTTCTGCCGGTTAAGTTTTTGAGGGCGGATTTCTTGTCCTGTGATAAAAAGCCTTCTGTTTCGAGTGCCAAACCTTTCAGGAGAGCATTTTCAAGCTTTTGGCACCATTTTTGAGTGAATTGCCAAAAGTCAGATTTTTGCTGAAATTGTGACCCCGGGGCTTAGGGATTTTTTCAAAAAAATATTTTCTACCGGTTAAGTTTTTCAGGGCTGATTTCTTGTCCTGTGAAGAAAAGACTACTGTTTCCATCGCCAAAGCTTTAAGGGGAGCATTTGCAACCGGTTGGCACCATTTTTGAGTGAATTGCCAAAAGTCAGATTTTTGCTGAAATTGTGACCCCGGGGCTTAGGGATTTTTTCAAAAAAATATTTTCTGCCGGTTAAGTTTTTCAGGGCTGATTTCTTGTCCTGTGATAAAAAGCCTTCTGTTTCGAGTGCCAAACCTTTCAGGAGAGCATTTTCAAGGTTTTTGGCACCATTTTTGAGTGAATTGCCAAAAGTCAGATTTTTGCTGAAATTGTGACCCCGGGGCTTAGGGATTTTTTCAAAAAAATATTTTCTGCCAGTTAAGTTTTTCAGGAGTGATTTCTTGTCCTGTGATGAAAAGCCTTCTGTTTCGAGTGCCAAACCTTTCAGGAGAGCATTTTCAAGCTGTTGGCACCATTTTTCAGTGAATTGCCAAAAGTCAGATTTTTGCTGAAATTGTGACCCCGGGGCTTAGGGATTTTTTCAAAAAAATATTTTCTGCCGGTTAAGTTTTTCAGGACTGATTTCTTGTCCTGTGATAAAAAGCCTTCTGTTTCGAGTGCCAAACCTTTCAGGAGAGCATTTTCAAGCTGTTGGCACCATTTTTGAGTGAATTGCCAAAAGTCAGATTTTTGCTGAAATTGTGACCCCGGGGCTTAGGGATTTTTTCAAAAAAATATTTTCTGCCGGTTAAGTTTTTCAGGGCTGATTTCTTGTCCTGTGATGAAAAGCCTTCTGTTTCCATCACCAAAGCTTTCAGGGGAGCATTTGCAACCGGTTGGCACCATTTTTGAGTGAATTGCCAAAAGTCAGATTTTTGCTGAAATTGTGACCCCGGGGCTTAGGGATTTTTTCAAAAAAATATTTTCTGCCAGTTAAGTTTTTGAGGGCTGATTTCTTGTCCTGTGATAAAAAGCCTTCTGTTTCGAGTGCCAAACCTTCCAGGAGAGCATTTTCAAGCTTTTGGCACCATTTTTGAGTGAATTGCCAAAAGTCAGATTTTTGCTGAAATTGTGACACCGGGGCTTAGGGATTTTTTCACAAAAATATTTTCTGCCGGTTAAGTTTTTCAGGGCTGATTTCTTGTCCTGTGATGAAAAGCCTTCTGTTTCCATCACCAAAGCTTTCAGGGGAGCATTTGCAACCGGTTGGCACCATTTTTGAGTGAATTGCCAAAAGTCAGATTTTTGCTGAAATTGTGACCCCGGGGCTTAGGGATTTTTTCAAAAAAATATTTTCTGCCGGTTAAGTTTTTGAGGGCTGATTTCTTGTCCTGTGATAAAAAGCCTTCTGTTTCCATCGCCAAAGCTTTCAGGGGAGCATTTGCAACCAGTTGGCACCATTTTTGAGTGAATTGCCAAAAGTCAGATTTTTGCTGAAATTGTGACCCCGGGGCTTAGGGATTTTTTCAAAAAAATATTTTCTGCCGGTTAAGTTTTTCAGGGCTGATTTCTTGTCCTGTGATGAAAAGCCTTCTGTTTCGAGTGCCAAACCTTTCAGGAGAGCATTTTCAAGGTTTTTGGCACCATTTTTGAGTGAATTGCCAAAAGTCAGATTTTTGCTGAAATTGTGACCCCGGGGCTTAGGGATTTTTTCAAAAAAATATTTTCTGCCAGTTAAGTTTTTCAGGGCTGATTTATTGTCCTGTGATAAAAAGCCTTCTGTTTCGAGTGCCAAACCTTTCAGGAGAGCATTTTCAAGCTTTTGACACCATTTTTGAGTGAATTGCCAAAAGTCAGATTTTTGCTGAAATTGTGACCCCGGGGCTTAGGGATTTTTTCAAAAAAATATTTTCTGCCGGTTAAGTTTTTGAGGGCGGATTTCTTGTCCTGTGATAAAAAGCCTTCTGTTTCGAGTGCCAAACCTTTCAGGAGAGCATTTTCAAGCTTTTGGCACCATTTTTGAGTGAATTGCCAAAAGTCAGATTTTTGCTGAAATTGTGACCCCGGGGCTTAGGGATTTTTTCAAAAAAATATTTTCTACCGGTTAAGTTTTTCAGGGCTGATTTCTTGTCCTGTGAAGAAAAGACTACTGTTTCCATCGCCAAAGCTTTAAGGGGAGCATTTGCAACCGGTTGGCACCATTTTTGAGTGAATTGCCAAAAGTCAGATTTTTGCTGAAATTGTGACCCCGGGGCTTAGGGATTTTTTCAAAAAAATATTTTCTGCCGGTTAAGTTTTTCAGGGCTGATTTCTTGTCCTGTGATAAAAAGCCTTCTGTTTCGAGTGCCAAACCTTTCAGGAGAGCATTTTCAAGGTTTTTGGCACCATTTTTGAGTGAATTGCCAAAAGTCAGATTTTTGCTGAAATTGTGACCCCGGGGCTTAGGGATTTTTTCAAAAAAATATTTTCTGCCTGTTAAGTTTTTCAGGAGTGATTTCTTGTCCTGTGATGAAAAGCCTTCTGTTTCGAGTGCCAAACCTTTCAGGAGAGCATTTTCAAGCTGTTGGCACCATTTTTCAGTGAATTGCCAAAAGTCAGATTTTTGCTGAAATTGTGACCCCGGGGCTTAGGGATTTTTTCAAAAAAATATTTTCTGCCGGTTAAGTTTTTCAGGACTGATTTCTTGTCCTGTGATAAAAAGCCTTCTGTTTCGAGTGCCAAACCTTTCAGGAGAGCATTTTCAAGCTGTTGGCACCATTTTTGAGTGAATTGCCAAAAGTCAGATTTTTGCTGAAATTGTGACCCCGGGGCTTAGGGATTTTTTCAAAAAAATATTTTCTGCCGGTTAAGTTTTTCAGGGCTGATTTCTTGTCCTGTGATGAAAAGCCTTCTGTTTCCATCACCAAAGCTTTCAGGGGAGCATTTGCAACCGGTTGGCACCATTTTTGAGTGAATTGCCAAAAGTCAGATTTTTGCTGAAATTGTGACCCCGGGGCTTAGGGATTTTTTCAAAAAAATATTTTCTGCCGGTTAAGTTTTTCAGGGCTGATTTCTTGTCCTGTGATAAAAAGCCTTCTGTTTCGAGTGCCAAACCTTTCAGGAGAGCATTTTCAAGGTTTTTGGCACCATTTTTGAGTGAATTGCCAAAAGTCAGATTTTTGCTGAAATTGTGACCCCGGGGCTTAGGGATTTTTTCAAAAAAATATTTTCTGCCAGTTAAGTTTTTCAGGGCTGATTTATTGTCCTGTGATAAAAAGCCTACTGTTTCCATCGCCAAAGCTTTCAGGGGAGCATTTGCAACCGGTTGGCACCATTTTTGAGTGAATTGCCAAAAGTCAGATTTTTGCTGAAATTGTGACCCCGGGGCTTAGGGATTTTTTCAAAAAAATATTTTCTGCCGGTTAAGTTTTTCAGGGCTGATTTCTTGTCCTGTGATAAAAAGCCTTCTGTTTCGAGTGCCAAACCTTTCAGGAGAGCATTTTCAAGGTTTTTGGCACCATTTTTGAGTGAATTGCCAAAAGTCAGATTTTTGCTGAAATTGTGACCCCGGGGCTTAGGGATTTTTTCAAAAAAATATTTTCTGCCAGTTAAGTTTTTCAGGGCTGATTTATTGTCCTGTGATAAAAAGCCTTCTGTTTCGAGTGCCAAACCTTTCAGGAGAGCATTTTCAAGCTTTTGACACCATTTTTGAGTGAATTGCCAAAAGTCAGATTTTTGCTGAAATTGTGACCCCGGGGCTTAGGGATTTTTTCAAAAAAATATTTTCTGCCGGTTAAGTTTTTGAGGGCTGATTTCTTGTCCTGTGATAAAAAGCCTTCTGTTTCGAGTGCCAAACCTTCCAGGAGAGCATTTTCAAGCTTTTGGCACCATTTTTGAGTGAATTGCCAAAAGTCAGATTTTTGCTGAAATTGTGACCCCGGGGCTTAGGGATTTTTTCAAAAAAATATTTTCTGCCGGTTAAGTTTTTCAGGGCTGATTTCTTGTCCTGTGAAGAAAAGACTACTGTTTCCATCGCCAAAGCTTTCAGGGGAGCATTTGCAACCGGTTGGCACCATTTTTGAGTGAATTGCCAAAAGTCAGATTTTTGCTGAAATTGTGACCCCGGGGCTTAGGGATTTTTTCAAAAAAATATTTTCTGCCGGTTAAGTTTTTCAGGGCTGATTTATTGTCCTGTGATAAAAAGCCTTCTGTTTCGAGTGCCAAACCTTTCAGGAGAGCATTTTCAAGGTTTTTGGCACCATTTTTGAGTGAATTGCCAAAAGTCAGATTTTTGCTGAAATTGTGACCCCGGGGCTTAGGGATTTTTTCAAAAAAATATTTTCTGCCAGTTAAGTTTTTCAGGAGTGATTTCTTGTCCTGTGATGAAAAGCCTTCTGTTTCGAGTGCCAAACCTTTCAGGAGAGCATTTTCAAGCTGTTGGCACCATTTTTCAGTGAATTGCCAAAAGTCAGATTTTTGCTGAAATTGTGACCCCGGGGCTTAGGGATTTTTTCAAAAAAATATTTTCTGCCGGTTAAGTTTTTCAGGACTGATTTCTTGTCCTGTGATAAAAAGCCTTCTGTTTCGAGTGCCAAACCTTTCAGGAGAGCATTTTCAAGCTGTTGGCACCATTTTTCAGTGAATTGCCAAAAGTCAGATTTTTGCTGAAATTGTGACCGCGGGGCTTAGGGATTTTTTCAAAAAAATATTTTCTGCCGGTTAAGTTTTTCAGGGCTGATTTCTTGTCCTGTGATAAAAAGCCTTCTGTTTCGAGTGCCAAACCTTTCAGGGGAGCATTTGCAACCGGTTGGCACCATTTTTGAGTGAATTGCCAAAAGACAGATTTTTGCTGAAATTGTGACCCCGGGGCTTAGGGATTTTTTCAAAAAAATATTTTCTGCCGGTTAAGTTTTTCAGGGCTGATTTCTTGTCCTGTGATGAAAAGCCTTCTGTTTACATCAGCAAAGCTTTAAGGGGAGCATTTGCAACCGGTTGGCACCATTTTTGAGTGAATTGCCAAAAGTCAGATTTTTGCTGAAATTGTGACCCCGGGGCTTAGGGATTTTTTCAAAAAATATTTTCTGCCGGTTAAGTTTTTGAGGGCTGATTTCTTGTCCTGTGATAAAAAGCCTTCTGTTTCCATCGCCAAAGCTTTCAGGGGAGCATTTGCAACCGGTTGGCACCATTTTTGAGTGAATTGCCAAAAGTCAGATTTTTGCTGAAATTGTGACCCCGGGGCTTAGGGATTTTTTCAAAAAAATATTTTCTGCCGGTTAAGTTTTTCAGGGCTGATTTCTTGTCCTGTGATGAAAAGCCTTCTGTTTCCATCACCAAAGCTTTCAGGGGAGCATTTGCAACCGGTTGGCACCATTTTTGAGTGAATTGCCAAAAGTCAGATTTTTGCTGAAATTGTGACCCCGGGGCTTAGGGATTTTTTCAAAAAAATATTTTCTGCCGGTTAAGTTTTTCAGGACTGATTTCTTGTCCTGTGATAAAAAGCCTTCTGTTTCGAGTGCCAAACCTTTCAGGAGAGCATTTTCAAGCTGTTGGCACCATTTTTGAGTGAATTGCCAAAAGTCAGATTTTTGCTGAAATTGTGACCCCGGGGCTTAGGGATTTTTTCAAAAAAATATTTTCTGCCGGTTAAGTTTTTGATGGCTGATTTCTTGTCCTGTGATAAAAAGCCTTCTGTTTCCATCGCCAAAGCTTTCAGGGGAGCATTTGCAACCGGTTGGCACCATTTTTGAGTGAATTGCCAAAAGTCAGATTTTTGCTGAAATTGGGACCCCGGGGCTTAGGGATTTTTTTCAAAAAATATTTTCTGCCGGTTAAGTGTTTCAGGGCTGATTTCTTGTCCTGTGATAAAAAGCCTTCTGTTTCCATCGCCAAAGCTTTCAGGGGAGCATTTGCAACCGGTTGGCACCATTTTTGAGTGAATTGACAAAAGTCAGATTTTTGCTGAAATTGTGACCCCGGGGCTTAGGGATTTTTTCAAAAAAATATTTTCTGTCGGTTAAGTTTTTCAGGGCTGATTTCTTGTCCTGTGATAAAAAGCCTTCTGTTTCCATCGCCAAACCTTTCAGGAGAGCATTTTCAAGCTTTTGGCACCATTTTTGAGTGAATTGCCAAAAGTCAGATTTTTGCTGAAATTGTGACCCCGGGGCTTAGGGATTTTTTCAAAAAAATATTTTCTGCCGGTTAAGTTTTTGAGGGCTGATTTCTTGTCCTGTGATGAAAAGCCTTCTGTTTCCATCGCCAAAGCTTTCAGGGGAGCATTTTCAAGCTGTTGGCACCATTTTTCAGTGAATTGCCAAAAGTCAGATTTTTGCTGAAATTGTGACCCCGGGGCTTAGGGATTTTTTCAAAAAAATATTTTCTGCCGGTTAAGTTTTTCAGGGCTGATTTCTTGTCCTGTGATAAAAAGCCTTCTGTTTCGAGTGCCAAAACTTTCAGGGGAGCATTTGCAACCGGTTGGCACCATTTTTGAGTGAATTGCCAAAAGTCAGATTTTTGCTGAAATTGTGACCCCGGGGCTTAGGGATTTTTTCAAAAAAATATTTTCTGCCGGTTAAGTTTTTGAGGGCTGATTTCTTGTCCTGTGATAAAAAGCCTTCTGTTTCGAGTGCCAAACCTTTCAGGAGAGCATTTTCAAGCTTTTGGCACCATTTTTCAGTGAATTGCCAAAAGTCAGATTTTTGCTGAAATTGTGACCCCGGGGCTTAGGAATCATAGAATCATAGAATCATAGAATCATAGAGTTGGAAGAGACCACAAGGGCCATCGAGACCAACCCCCTGCCAAGCAGGAAACACCATCAGAGCACTCCTGACATATGGTTGTCAAGCCTCTGCTTAAAGACCTCCAAAGTAGGAGACTCCACCACACTCCTTGCCAGCAAATTCCACTGTCGAACAGCTCTTACTGTCAGGAAGTTCTTCCTAATGTTTAGGTGGAATCTTCTTTCTTGTAGTTTGGATCCATTGCTCCGTGTCCGCTTCTCTGGAGCAGCAGAAAACAACCTTTCTCCCTCCTCTATGTGACATCCTTTTATATTTTTGAACATGGCTATCATATCACCCCTTAACCTCCTCTTCTCCAGGCTAAACATGCCCAGCTCCCTTAGCCGTTCCTCATAAGGCATCGTTTCCAGGCCTTTGACCATTTTGGTTGCCCTCCTCTGGACACGTTCCAGTTTGTCAGTGTCCTTCTTGAACTGTGGTGCCCAGAACTGTACACAGTTCTCCAGGTGAGGTCTGACCAGAGCAGAATACAGTGGCACTATTACTTCCCTTGATCTAGATGCTATACTCCTATTGATGCAGCCCAGAATTGCATTGGCTTTTTTAGCTGCCGCATCACACTGTTGGCTCATGTCAAGTTTGTGGTCAACCAAGACTCCTAGATCCTTTTCACATGTACTGCTCTCAAGCCAGGTGTCACCCATCTTGTATTTGTGCCTCTCATTTTTTTTGCCCAAGTGCAATACTTTACATTTCTCCCTGTTAAAATTCATCTTGTTTGTTTTGGCCCAGTTCTCTAATCTGTCAAGGTCATTTTGAAGTGTGATCCTGTCCTCTGGGGTGTTAGCCACCCCTCCCAGTTTGGTGTCATCTGCAAATTTGACCAGGATGCCCTTGAGTCCATCATCCAAGTCGTTGATAAAGATGTTGAATAAGACCGGGCCCAAAACAGAACCCTGTGGCACCCCACTAGTCACTCTTCTCCAGGATGAAGAGGAACCATTGATGAGCACCCTTTGGGTTCGGTCAGTCAGCCAGTTACAAATCCACTGAGTGGTAGCATAGTCAAGACCGCATTTTACCAGCTTCTTTACAAGAATATATTAGGGATTTTTTCAAAAAAATATTTTCTGCCGGTTAAGTTTTTGAGGGCTGATTTCTTGTCCTGTGATGAAAAGCCTTCTGTTTCCATCGCCAAAGCTTTCAGGGGAGCATTTTCAAGCTTTTGGCACCATTTTTGAGTGAATTGCCAAAAGTCAGATTTTTGCTGAAATTGTGACCCCGGGGCTTAGGGATTTTTTCAAAAAAATATTTTCTGCCGGTTAAGTTTTTCAGGGCTGATTTCTTGTCCTGTGATAAAAAGCCTTCTGTTTCGAGTGCCAAAGCTTTCAGGGGAGCATTTGCAACCGGTTGGCACCATTTTTGAGTGAATTGCCAAAAGTCAGATTTTTGCTGAAATTGTGACCCCGGGGCTTAGGGATTTTTTCAAAAAAATATTTTCTGCCGGTTAAGTTTTTGAGGGCTGATTTCTTGTTCTGTGATAAAAAGCCTTCTGTTTCGAGTGCCAAACCTTTCAGGAGAGCATTTTCAAGCTTTTGGCACCATTTTTCAGTGAATTGCCAAAAGTCAGATTTTTGCTGAAATTGTGACCCCGGGGCTTAGGGATTTTTTCAAAAAAATATTTTCTGCCGGTTAAGTTTTTCAGGGCTGATTTCTTGTCCTGTGATAAAAAGCCTTCTGTTTCCATCGCCAAACCTTTCAGGAGAGCATTTTCAAGCTTTTGGCACCATTTTTGAGTGAATTGCCAAAAGTCAGATTTTTGCTGAAATTGTGACCCCGGGGCTTAGGGATTTTTTCAAAAAAATATTTACTCCGGTAAAGTTTTTGAGGGCTGATTTCTTGTCCTGTGATAAAAAGCCTTCTGTTTCGAGTGCCAAACCTTTTAGGAGAGCATTTTCAAGCTTTTGGCACCATTTTTGAGTGAATTGCCAAAAGTCAGATTTTTGCTGAAATTGTGACCCCGGGGCTTAGGGATTTTTTCAAAAAAATATTTTCTGCCGGTTAAGTTTTTCAGGGCTGATTTCTTGTCCTGTGATAAAAAGCCTTCTGTTTCCATCGCCAAACCTTTCAGGAGAGCATTTTCAAGCTTTTGGCACCATTTTTGAGTGAATTGCCAAAAGTCAGATTTTTGCTGAAATTGTGACCCCGGAGCTTAGGGATTTTTTCAAAAAAATATTTTCTGCCGGTCAAGTTTTTCAGGGCTGATTTCTTGTCCTGTGATAAAAAGCCTTCTGTTTCGAGTGCCAAACCTTTCAGGAGAGCATTTTCAAGCTGTTGGCACCATTTTTCAGTGAATTGCCAAAAGTCAGATTTTTGCTGAAATTGTGACCCCGGCCTTAGGGATTTTTTCAAAAAAATATTTTCTGCCGGTTAAGTTTTTCAGGGCTGATTTCTTGTACTGTGATGAAAAGCCGTCTGTTTCCATCGCCAAAGCTTTCAGGGGAGCATTTTCAAGCTGTTGGCACCATTTTTCAGTGAATTGCCAAAAGTCAGATTTTTGCTGAAATTGTGACCCCGGGGCTTAGGGATTTTTTCAAAAAAATATTTTCTGCCGGTTAAGTTTTTCAGGGCTGATTTCTTGTCCTGTGATAAAAAGCCTTCTGTTTCGAGTGCCAAACCTTTTAGGAGAGCATTTTCAAGCTTTTGGCACCATTTTTGAGTGAATTGCCAAAAGTCAGATTTTTGCTGAAATTGTGACCCCGGGGCTTAGGGATTTTTTCAAAAAAATATTTTCTGCCGGTTAAGTTTTTCAGGGCTGATTTCTTGTCCTGTGATAAAAAGCCTTCTGTTTCCATCGCCAAACCTTTCAGGAGAGCATTTTCAAGCTTTTGGCACCATTTTTGAGTGAATTGCCAAAAGTCAGATTTTTGCTGAAATTGTGACCCCGGGGCTTAGGGATTTTTTCAAAAAAATATTTACTCCGGTAAAGTTTTTGAGGGCTGATTTCTTGTCCTGTGATGAAAAGCCTTCTGTTTCCATCGCCAAACCATTTAGGAGAGCATTTTCAAGCTTTTGGCACCATTTTTGAGTGAATTGCCAAAAGTCAGATTTTTGCTGAAATTGTGACCCCGGGGCTTAGGGATTTTTTCAAAAAAATATTTTCTGCCGGTTAAGTTTTTGAGGGCTGATTTCTTGTCCTGTGATAAAAAGCCTTCTGTTTCGAGTGCCAAACCTTTCAGGAGAGCATTTTCAAGCTGTTGGCACCATTTTTGAGTGAATTGCCAAAAGTCAGATTTTTGCTGAAATTGTGGTAGCATAGTCAAGACCGCATTTTACCAGCTTCTTTACAAGAATATATTAGGGATTTTTTCAAAAAAATATTTTCTGCCGGTTAAGTTTTTGAGGGCTGATTTCTTGTCCTGTGATGAAAAGCCTTCTGTTTCCATCGCCAAAGCTTTCAGGGGAGCATTTTCAAGCTTTTGGCACCATTTTTGAGTGAATTGCCAAAAGTCAGATTTTTGCTGAAATTGTGACCCCGGGGCTTAGGGATTTTTTCAAAAAAATATTTTCTGCCGGTTAAGTTTTTCAGGGCTGATTTCTTGTCCTGTGATAAAAAGCCTTCTGTTTCCATCGCCAAACCTTTCAGGAGAGCATTTTCAAGCTTTTGGCACCATTTTTGAGTGAATTGCCAAAAGTCAGATTTTTGCTGAAATTGTGACCCCGGAGCTTAGGGATTTTTTCAAAAAAATATTTTCTGCCGGTCAAGTTTTTCAGGGCTGATTTCTTGTCCTGTGATAAAAAGCCTTCTGTTTCGAGTGCCAAACCTTTCAGGAGAGCATTTTCAAGCTGTTGGCACCATTTTTCAGTGAATTGCCAAAAGTCAGATTTTTGCTGAAATTGTGACCCCGGGGCTTAGGGATTTTTTCAAAAAAATATTTTCTGCCGGTTAAGTTTTTCAGGGCTGATTTCTTGTCCTGTGATAAAAAGCCTTCTGTTTCCATCGCCAAACCTTTTAGGAGAGCATTTTCAAGCTTTTGGCACCATTTTTGAGTGAATTGCCAAAAGTCAGATTTTTGCTGAAATTGTGACCCCGGGGCTTAGGGATTTTTTCAAAAAAATATTTTCTGCCGGTTAAGTTTTTCAGGGCTGATTTCTTGTCCTGTGATAAAAAGCCTTCTGTTTCCATCGCCAAACCTTTCAGGAGAGCATTTTCAAGCTTTTGGCATCATTTTTGAGTGAATTGCCAAAAGTCAGATTTTTGCTGAAATTGTGACCCCGGGACTTAGGGATTTTTTCAAAAAAATATTTTCTGCCGGTTAAGTTTTTCAGGGCTGATTTCTTGTCCTGTGATAAAAAGCCTTCTGTTTCGAGTGCCAAAACTTTCAGGGGAGCATTTTCAAGCTTTTGGCACCATTTTTCAGTGAATTGCCAAAAGTCAGGTTTTTGCTGAAATTGTGACCCCGGGGCTTAGGAATCATAGAATCATAGAATCATAGAATCATAGAGTTGGAAGAGACCACAAGGGCCATCGAGACCAACCCCCTGCCAAGCAGGAAACACCATCAGAGCACTCCTGACATATGGTTGTCAAGCCTCTGCTTAAAGACCTCCAAAGTAGGAGACTCCACCACACTCCTTGCCAGCAAATTCCACTGTCGAACAGCTCTTACTGTCAGGAAGTTCTTCCTAATGTTTAGGTGGAATCTTCTTTCTTGTAGTTTGGATCCATTGCTCCGTGTCCGCTTCTCTGGAGCAGCAGAAAACAACCTTTCTCCCTCCTCTATGTGACATCCTTTTATATTTTTGAACATGGCTATCATATCACCCCTTAACCTCCTCTTCTCCAGGCTAAACATGCCCAGCTCCCTTAGCCGTTCCTCATAAGGCATCGTTTCCAGGCCTTTGACCATTTTGGTTGCCCTCCTCTGGACACGTTCCAGTTTGTCAGTGTCCTTCTTGAACTGTGGTGCCCAGAACTGGACACAGTACTCCAGGTGAGGTCTGACCAGAGCAGAATACAGTGGCACTATTACTTCCCTTGATCTAGATGCTATACTCCTATTGATGCAGCCCAGAATTGCATTGGCTTTTTTAGCTGCCGCATCACACTGTTGGCTCATGTCAAGTTTGTGGTCAACCAAGACTCCTAGATCCTTTTCACATGTACTGCTCTCAAGCCAGGTGTCACCCATCTTGTATTTGTGCCTCTCATTTTTTTTGCCCAAGTGCAATACTTTACATTTCTCCCTGTTAAAATTCATCTTGTTTGTTTTGGCCCAGTTCTCTAATCTGTCAAGGTCATTTTGAAGTGTGATTCTGTCCTCTGGGGTGTTAGCCACCCCTCCCAGTTTGGTGTCATCTGCAAATTTGACCAGGATGCCCTTGAGTCCATCATCCAAGTCGTTGATAAAGATGTTGAATAAGACCGGGCCCAAAACAGAACCCTGTGGCACCCCACTAGTCACTCTTCTCCAGGATGAAGAGGAACCATTGATGAGCACCCTTTGGGTTCGGTCAGTCAGCCAGTTACAAATCCACTGAGTGGTAGCATAGTCAAGACCGCATTTTACCAGCTTCTTTACAAGAATATATTAGGGATTTTTTCAAAAAAATATTTTCTGCCGGTTAAGTTTTTGAGGGCTGATTTCTTGTCCTGTGATGAAAAGCCTTCTGTTTCCATCGCCAAAGGTTTCAGGGGAGCATTTGCAACCGGTTGACACCATTTTTGAGTGAATTGCCAAAAGTCAGATTTTTGCTGAAATTGTGACCCCGGGGCTTAGGGATTTTTTCAAAAAAATATTTTCTGCCGGTTAAGTTTTTCAGGGCTGATTTCTTGTCCTGTGATAAAAAGCCTTCTGTTTCGAGTGCCAAAACTTTCAGGGGAGCATTTTCAAGCTTTTGGCACCGTTTTTCAGTGAATTGCCAAAAGTCAGATTTTTGCTGAAATTGTGACCCCGGGGCTTAGGAATCATAGAATCATAGAATCATAGAATCATAGAATCATAGAGTTGGAAGAGACCACAAGGGCCATCGAGACCAACCCCCTGCCAAGCAGGAAACACCATCAGAGCACTCCTGACATATGGTTGTCAAGCCTCTGCTTAAAGACCTCCAAAGTAGGAGACTCCACCACACTCCTTGCCAGCAAATTCCACTGTCGAACAGCTCTTACTGTCAGGAAGTTCTTCCTAATGTTTAGGTGGAATCTTCTTTCTTGTAGTTTGGATCCATTGCTCCGTGTCCGCTTCTCTGGAGCAGCAGAAAACAACCTTTCTCCCTCCTCTATGTGACATCCTTTTATATTTTTGAACATGGCTATCATATCACCCCTTCACCTCCTCTTCTCCAGGCTAAACATGCCCAGCTCCCTTAGCCGTTCCTCATAAGGCATCGGTTCCAGGCCTTTGACCATTTTGGTTGCCCTCCTCTGGACACGTTCCAGTTTGTCAGTGTCCTTCTTGAACTGTGGTGCCCAGAACTGGACACAGTACTCCAGGTGAGGTCTGACCAGAGCAGAATACAGTGGCACTATTACTTCCCTTGATCTAGATGCTATACTCCTATTGATGCAGCCCAGAATTGCATTGGCTTTTTTAGCTGCCGCATCACACTGTTGGCTCATGTCAAGTTTGTGGTCAACCAAGACTCCTAGATCCTTTTCACATGTACTGCTCTCAAGCCAGGTGTCACCCATCTTGTATTTGTGCCTCTCATTTTTTTTGCCCAAGTGCAATACTTTACATTTCTCCCTGTTAAAATTCATCTTGTTTGTTTTGGCCCAGTTCTCTAATCTGTCAAGGTCATTTTGAAGTGTGATCCTGTCCTCTGGGGTGTTAGCCACCCCTCCCAGTTTGGTGTCATCTGCAAATTTGACCAGGATGCCCTTGAGTCCATCATCCAAGTCGTTGATAAAGATGTTGAATAAGACCGGGCCCAAAACAGAACCCTGTGGCACCCCACTAGTCACTCTTCTCCAGGATGAAGAGGAACCATTGATGAGCACCCTTTGGGTTCGGTCAGTCAGCCAGTTACAAATCCACTGAGTGGTAGCATAGTCAAGACCGCATTTTACCAGCTTCTTTACAAGAATATATTAGGGATTTTTTCAAAAAAATATTTTCTGCCGGTTAAGTTTTTCAGGGCTGATTTCTTTTCCTGTGATGAAAAGCCTTCTGTTTCCATCGCCAAAGCTTTCAGGGGAGCATTTTCAAGCTTTTGGCACCATTTTTGAGTGAATTGCCAAAAGTCAGATTTTTGCTGAAATTGTGACCCCGGGGCTTAGGGATTTTTTCAAAAAAATATTTTCTGCCGGTTAAGTTTTTCAGGGCTGATTTCTTGTCCTGTGATAAAAAGCCTTCTGTTTCCATCGCCAAAGCTTTCAGGGGAGCATTTGCAACCGGTTGGCACCATTTTTGAGTGAATTGCCAAAAGTCAGATTTTTGCTGAAATTGTGACGGCGGGGCTTAGGGATTTTTTCAAAAAAATATTTTCTGCCGGTTAAGTTTTTGAGGGCTGATTTCTTGTCCTGTGATGAAAAGCCTTCTGTTTCCATCGCCAAAGCTTTCAGGGGAGCATTTGCAACCGGTTGGCACCATTTTTCAGTGAATTGCCAAAAGTCAGATTTTTGCTGAAATTGTGACCCCGGGGCTTAGGGATTTTTTCAAAAAAATATTTTCTGCCGGTTAAGTTTTTCAGGGCTGATTTCTTGTCCTGTGATAAAAAGCCTACTGTTTCCATCGCCAAACCTTTCAGGAGAGCATTTTCAAGCTTTTGGCTCCATTTTTGAGTGAATTGCCAAAAGTCAGATTTTTGCTGAAATTGTGACCCCGGGGCTTAGGGATTTTTTCAAAAAAATATTTTCTGCCGGTTAAGTTTTTCAGGGCTGATTTCTTGTCCTGTGATAAAAAGCCTTCTGTTTCGAGTGCCAAACCTTTCAGGGGAGTATTTGGAACCGGTTGGCACCATTTTTGAGTGAATTGCCAAAAGTCAGATTTTTGCTGAAATTGTGACCCCGGGGCTTAGGGATTTTTTCAAAAAATATTTTCTGCCGGTTAAGTTTTTCAGGGCTGATTTCTTGTCCTGTGATAAAAAGCCTTCTGTTTCCATCGCCAAACCTTTCAGGAGAGCATTTTCAAGCTTTTGGCATCATTTTTGAGTGAATTGCCAAAAGTCAGATTTTTGCTGAAATTGTGACCCCGGGGCTTAGGGATTTTTTCAAAAAAATATTTTCTGCCGGTTAAGTTTTTCAGGGCTGATTTCTTGTCCTGTGATAAAAAGGCTTCTGTTTCCATTGCCAAAGCTTTCAGGGGAGTATTTGGAACCGGTTGGCACCATTTTTGAGTGAATTGCCAAAAGTCAGATTTTTGCTGAAATTGTGACCCCGGGGCTTAGGGATTTTTTCAAAAAAATATTTTCTGCCGGTTAAGTTTTTCAGGGCTGATTTCTTGTCCTGTGATAAAAAGCCTTCTGTTTCGAGTGCCAAACCTTTCAGGAGAGCATTTTCAAGCTGTTGGCACCATTTTTGAGTGAATTGCCAAAAGTCAGATTTTTGCTGAAATTGTGACCCCGGGGCTTAGGGATTTTTTCAAAAAAATATTTTCTGCCGGTTAAGTTTTTCAGGGATGATTTCTTGTCCTGTGATAAAAAGCCTTCTGTTTCGAGTGCCAAAACTTTCAGGAGAGCATTTTCAAGCTTTTGGCACCAATTTTGAGTGAATTGCCAAAAGTCAGATTTTTGCTGAAATTGTGACCCCGGGGCTTAGGGATTTTTTCAAAAAATATTTTCTGCCGGTTAAGTTTTTCAGGGCTGATTTCTTGTCCTGTGATAAAAAGCCTTCTGTTTCGAGTGCCAAACCTTTCAGGAGAGCATTTTCAAGCTTTTGGCACCATTTTTGAGTGAATTGCCAAAAGTCAGATTTTTGCTGAAATTGTGACCCCGGGGCTTAGGGATTTTTTCAAAAAAATATTTTCTGCCGGTTAAGTTTTTCAGGGCTGATTTCTTGTCCTGTGATAAAAAGCCTTCTGTTTCCATCGCCAAAGCTTTCAGGGGAGCATTTGCAACCGGTTGGCACCATTTTTGGGTGAATTGCCAAAAGTCAGATTTTTGCTGAAATTGTGACCCCGGGGCTTAGGGATTTTTTCAAAAAAATATTTTCTGCCGGTTAAGTTTTTGAGGGCTGATTTCTTGTCCTGTGATAAAAAGCCTTCTGTTTCGAGTGCCAAACCTTTCAGGAGAGCATTTTCAAGCTTTTGGCACCATTTTTCAGTGAATTGCCAAAAGTCAGATTTTTGCTGAAATTGTGACCCCGGGGTTTAGGGATTTTTTCAAAAAAATATTTTCTGCCGGTTAAGTTTTTGAGGGCTGATTTCTTGTCCTGTGATAAAAAGCCTTCTGTTTCCATCGCCGAACCTTTCAGGAGAGCATTTTCAAGCTTTTGGCACCATTTTTGAGTGAATTGCCAAAAGTCAGATTTTTGCTGAAATTGTGACCCCGGGGCTTAGGGATTTTTTCAAAAAAATATTTACTCCGGTTAAGTTTTTGAGGGCTGATTTCTTGTCCTGTGATAAAAAGCCTTCTGTTTCGAGTGCCAAACCTTTCAGGGGAGTATTTGGAACCGGTTGGCACCATTTTTGAGTGAATTGCCAAAAGTCAGATTTTTGCTGAAATTGTGACCCCGGGGCTTAGGGATTTTTTCAAAAAAATATTTTCTGCCGGTTAAGTTTTTCAGGGCTGATTTCTTGTCCTGTGATAAAAAGCCTTCTGTTTCCATCGCCAAACCTTTCAGGAGAGCATTTTCAAGCTTTTGGCATCATTTTTGAGTGAATTGCCAAAAGTCAGATTTTTGCTGAAATTGTGACCCCGGGACTTAGGGATTTTTTCAAAAAAATATTTTCTGCCGGTTAAGTTTTTCAGGGCTGATTTCTTGTCCTGTGATAAAAAGCCTTCTGTTTCCATCGCCAAAGCTTTCAGGGGAGTATTTGGAACCGGTTGGCACCATTTTTGAGTGAATTGCCAAAAGTCAGATTTTTGCTGAAATTGTGACCCCGGGGCTTAGGGATTTTTTCAAAAAAATATTTTCTGCCGGTTAAGTTTTTCAGGGCTGATTTCTTGTCCTGTGATAAAAAGCCTTCTGTTTCGAGTGCCAAACCTTTCAGGAGAGCATTTTCAAGCTGTTGGCACCATTTTTGAGTGAATTGCCAAAAGTCAGATTTTTGCTGAAATTGTGACCCCGGGGCTTAGGGATTTTTTCAAAAAAATATTTTCTGCCGGTTAAGTTTTTCAGGGCTGATTTCTTGTCCTGTGATAAAAAGCCTTCTGTTTCCATCCCCAAACCTTTCAGGAGAGCATTTTCAAGCTTTTGGCATCATTTTTGAGTGAATTGCCAAAAGTCAGATTTTTGCTGAAATTGTGACCCCGGGGCTTAGGGATTTTTTCAAAAAAATATTTTCTGCCGGTTAAGTTTTTCAGGGCTGATTTCTTGTCCTGTGATAAAAAGCCTTCTGTTTCGAGTGCCAAACCTTTCAGGAGAGCATTTTCAAGCTGTTGGCACCATTTTTGAGTGAATTGCCAAAAGTCAGATTTTTGCTGAAATTGTGACCCCGGGGCTTAGGGATTTTTTCAAAAAAATATTTTCTGCCGGTTAAGTTTTTCAGGGCTGATTTCTTGTCCTGTGATAAAAAGCCTTCTGTTTCCATCGCCAAACCTTTCAGGAGAGCATTTTCAAGCTTTTGGCATCATTTTTGAGTGAATTGCCAAAAGTCAGATTTTTGCTGAAATTGTGACCCCGGGGCTTAGGGATTTTTTCAAAAAAATATTTTCTGCCGGTTAAGTTTTTCAGGGCTGATTTCTTGTCCTGTGATAAAAAGGCTTCTGTTTCCATTGCCAAAGCTTTCAGGGGAGTATTTGGAACCGGTTGGCACCATTTTTGAGTGAATTGCCAAAAGTCAGATTTTTGCTGAAATTGTGACCCCGGGGCTTAGGGATTTTTTCAAAAAAATATTTTCTGCCGGTTAAGTTTTTCAGGGCTGATTTCTTGTCCTGTGATAAAAAGCCTTCTGTTTCGAGTGCCAAACCTTTCAGGAGAGCATTTTCAAGCTGTTGGCACCATTTTTGAGTGAATTGCCAAAAGTCAGATTTTTGCTGAAATTGTGACCCCGGGGCTTAGGGATTTTTTCAAAAAAATATTTTCTGCCGGTTAAGTTTTTCAGGGATGATTTCTTGTCCTGTGATAAAAAGCCTTCTGTTTCGAGTGCCAAAACTTTCAGGAGAGCATTTTCAAGCTTTTGGCACCAATTTTGAGTGAATTGCCAAAAGTCAGATTTTTGCTGAAATTGTGACCCCGGGGCTTAGGGATTTTTTCAAAAAATATTTTCTGCCGGTTAAGTTTTTCAGGGCTGATTTCTTGTCCTGTGATAAAAAGCCTTCTGTTTCGAGTGCCAAACCTTTCAGGAGAGCATTTTCAAGCTTTTGGCACCATTTTTGAGTGAATTGCCAAAAGTCAGATTTTTGCTGAAATTGTGACTAAGCTTAGGGAGCTTAGGGATTTTTTCAAAAAAATATTTTCTGCCGGTTAAGTTTTTCAGTGCTGATTTCTTGTCCTGTGAAAAAAAGCCTTCTGTTTCCATCGCCAAAGCTTTCAGGGGAGCATTTGCAACCGGTTGGCACCATTTTTGGGTGAATTGCCAAAAGTCAGATTTTTGCTGAAATTGTGACCCCGGGGCTTAGGGATTTTTTCAAAAAAATATTTTCTGCCGGTTAAGTTTTTGAGGGCTGATTTCTTGTCCTGTGATAAAAAGCCTTCTGTTTCGAGTGCCAAACCTTTCAGGAGAGCATTTTCAAGCTTTTGGCACCATTTTTCAGTGAATTGCCAAAAGTCAGATTTTTGCTGAAATTGTGACCCCGGGGTTTAGGGATTTTTTCAAAAAAATATTTTCTGCCGGTTAAGTTTTTGAGGGCTGATTTCTTGTCCTGTGATAAAAAGCCTTCTGTTTCCATCGCCGAACCTTTCAGGAGAGCATTTTCAAGCTTTTGGCACCATTTTTGAGTGAATTGCCAAAAGTCAGATTTTTGCTGAAATTGTGACCCCGGGGCTTAGGGATTTTTTCAAAAAAATATTTACTCCGGTTAAGTTTTTGAGGGCTGATTTCTTGTCCTGTGATAAAAAGCCTTCTGTTTCGAGTGCCAAACCTTTCAGGGGAGTATTTGGAACCGGTTGGCACCATTTTTGAGTGAATTGCCAAAAGTCAGATTTTTGCTGAAATTGTGACCCCGGGGCTTAGGGATTTTTTCAAAAAAATATTTTCTGCCGGTTAAGTTTTTCAGGGCTGATTTCTTGTCCTGTGATAAAAAGCCTTCTGTTTCCATCGCCAAACCTTTCAGGAGAGCATTTTCAAGCTTTTGGCATCATTTTTGAGTGAATTGCCAAAAGTCAGATTTTTGCTGAAATTGTGACCCCGGGACTTAGGGATTTTTTCAAAAAAATATTTTCTGCCGGTTAAGTTTTTCAGGGCTGATTTCTTGTCCTGTGATAAAAAGCCTTCTGTTTCCATCGCCAAAGCTTTCAGGGGAGTATTTGGAACCGGTTGGCACCATTTTTGAGTGAATTGCCAAAAGTCAGATTTTTGCTGAAATTGTGACCCCGGGGCTTAGGGATTTTTTCAAAAAAATATTTTCTGCCGGTTAAGTTTTTCAGGGCTGATTTCTTGTCCTGTGATAAAAAGCCTTCTGTTTCGAGTGCCAAACCTTTCAGGAGAGCATTTTCAAGCTGTTGGCACCATTTTTGAGTGAATTGCCAAAAGTCAGATTTTTGCTGAAATTGTGACCCCGGGGCTTAGGGATTTTTTCAAAAAAATATTTTCTGCCGGTTAAGTTTTTCAGGGCTGATTTCTTGTCCTGTGATAAAAAGCCTTCTGTTTCCATCGCCAAACCTTTCAGGAGAGCATTTTCAAGCTTTTGGCATCATTTTTGAGTGAATTGCCAAAAGTCAGATTTTTGCTGAAATTGTGACCCCGGGGCTTAGGGATTTTTTCAAAAAAATATTTTCTGCCGGTTAAGTTTTTCAGGGCTGATTTCTTGTCCTGTGATAAAAAGCCTTCTGTTTCCATTGCCAAAGCTTTCAGGGGAGTATTTGGAACCGGTTGGCACCATTTTTGAGTGAATTGCCAAAAGTCAGATTTTTGCTGAAATTGTGACCCCGGGGCTTAGGGATTTTTTCAAAAAAATATTTTCTGCCGGTTAAGTTTTTCAGGGCTGATTTCTTGTCCTGTGATAAAAAGCCTTCTGTTTCGAGTGCCAAACCTTTCAGGAGAGCATTTTCAAGCTGTTGGCACCATTTTTGAGTGAATTGCCAAAAGTCAGATTTTTGCTGAAATTGTGACCCCGGGGCTTAGGGATTTTTTCAAAAAAATATTTTCTGCCGGTTAAGTTTTTCAGGGATGATTTCTTGTCCTGTGATAAAAAGCCTTCTGTTTCGAGTGCCAAAACTTTCAGGAGAGCATTTTCAAGCTTTTGGCACCAATTTTGAGTGAATTGCCAAAAGTCAGATTTTTGCTGAAATTGTGACCCCGGGGCTTAGGGATTTTTTTCAAAAAATATTTTCTGCCGGTTAAGTTTTTCAGGGCTGATTTCTTGTCCTGTGATAAAAAGCCTTCTGTTTCGAGTGCCAAACCTTTCAGGAGAGCATTTTCAAGCTTTTGGCACCATTTTTGAGTGAATTGCCAAAAGTCAGATTTTTGCTGAAATTGTGACCCCGGGGCTTAGGGATTTTTTTCAAAAAAATATTTTCTGCCGGTTAAGTTTTTCAGGGCTGATTTCTTGTCCTGTGATAAAAAGCCTTCTGTTTCCATCGCCAAAGCTTTCAGGGGAGCAATTTGCAACCGGTTGGCACCATTTTTGGGTGAATTGCCAAAAGTCAGATTTTTGCTGAAATTGTGACCCCGGGGCTTAGGGATTTTTTCAAAAAAATATTTTCTGCCGGTTAAGTTTTTGAGGGCTGATTTCTTGTCCTGTGATAAAAAGCCTTCTGTTTCGAGTGCCAAACCTTTCAGGAGAGCATTTTCAAGCTTTTGGCACCATTTTTCAGTGAATTGCCAAAAGTCAGATTTTGCTGAAATTGTGACCCGGGGTTTAAGGGATTTTTTCCAAAAAAATATTTTCTGCCGGTTAAGTTTTGAGGGCTGATTTCTGTCCTGTGATAAAAAGCCTTCTGTTTCCATCGCCGAACCTTTCAGGAGAGCATTTTCAAGCTTTTGGCACCATTTTTGAGTGAATTGCCAAAAGTCAGATTTTTGCTGAAATTGTGACCCGGGGCTTAGGATTTTTTTCAAAAAAATATTTACTCCGGTTAAGTTTTTTGAGGGCTGATTTCTTGTCCTGTGATAAAAAGCCTTCTGTTTCCATCGGCAAAGCTTTCAGGGAGCATTTTCAAGCTTTTTCCACCATTTTTGAGTGAATTGCCAAAAGTCAGATTTTTGCTGAAATTGTGACCCCGGGGCTTAGGGATTTTTTCAAAAAATTATTTTCTGCCGGTTAAGTTTTTCAGGGCTGATTTCTTGTCCTGTGATAAAAAGCTTCTGTTTCCATCGCCAAACCTTTCAGGAGAGCATTTTCAAGCTGTTGGCACCATTTTTGAGTGAATTGCCAAAAGTCAGATTTTTGCTGAAATTGTGACCCCGGGGCTTAGGGATTTTTTCAAAAAATATTTTCTGCCGGTTAAGTTTTTCAGGGCTGATTTCTTGTCCTGTGATAAAAAGCCTTCTGTTTCGAGTGCCAAACCTTTCAGGAGAGCATTTTCAAACCTTTGGCACCATTTTTCAGTGAATTGCCAAAAGTCAGATTTTTTGCTGAAATTGTGACCGCGGGGCTTAGGGATTTTTTCAAAAAAATATTTTCTGCCAGTTAAGTTTTTCAGGGCTGATTTCTTGTCCTGTGATAAAAAGCCTTCTGTTTCGAGTGCCAAACCTTTCAGGAGAGCATTTTCAAGCTGTTGGCACCATTTTGAGTGAATTGCCAAAAGTCAGATTTTTGCTGAAATTGTGACCCTGGGCTTAGGGATTTTTTCAAAAAAATATTTTCTGCCGGTTAAGTTTTTCAGGGCTGATTTCTTGTCCTGTGATGAAAAGCCTTCTGTTTCAAGTGCCAAACCTTTCAGGAGAGCATTTTCAAGCTTTTGGCACCATTTTTCAGTGAATTGCCAAAGTCAGATTTTTGCTGAAATTGTGACGGCGGGGCTTAGGGATTTTTTTCAAAAAATATTTTCTGCCGGTTAAGTTTTTCAGGGCTGATTTCTTGTCCTGTGATAAAAAGCCTTCTGTTTCGAGTGCCAAACCTTTCAGGAGAGCATTTTCAAGGTTTTTGGCACCATTTTTGAGTGAATTGTCAAAAGTCAGATTTTTGCTGAAATTGTGACCCCGGGGCTTAGGGATTTTTTCAAAAAAATATTTTCTGCCGGTTAAGTTTTTGATGGCTGATTTCTGTCCTGTGATAAAAAGCCTTCTGTTTCCATCGCCAAACTTTTAGGAGAGCATTTTCAAGCTTTTGGCACCATTTTTGAGTGAATTGCCAAAAGTCAGATTTTTGCTGAAATTGTGACCCCGGGGCTTAGGGATTTTTTCAAAAAATATTTTCTGCCGGTTAAGTTTTTCAGGGCTGATTTCTTGTCCTGTGATAAAAAGCCTTCTGTTTCCATCACCAAGCTTTCAGGGGAGCATTTGTAAACGGTTGGCACCATTTTTGAGTGAATTGCCAAAAGTCAGATTTTTGCTGAAATTGTGACCCCGGGGCTTAGGGATTTTTTCAAAAAAATATTTTCTGCCGGTTAAGTTTTTCAGGGCTGATTTCTTGTCCTGTGATAAAAAGCCTTCTGTTTCCATCGCCAAACCTTTTAGGAGAGCATTTTCAAGCTTTTGGCACCATTTTTGATTGAATTGCCAAAAGTCAGATTTTTGCTGAAATTGTGACCCCGGGGCTTAGGGATTTTTTCAAAAAAATATTTTCTGCCGGTTAAGTTTTTGAGGGCTGATTTCTTGTCCTGTGATAAAAAGCCTTCTGTTTCGAGTGCCAAACCTTTCAGGAGAGCATTTTCAAGCTTTTGGCACCATTTTTGAGTGAATTGCCAAAAGTCAGATTTTTGCTGAAATTGTGACCCCGGGGCTTAGGGATTTTTTCAAAAAAATATTTACTCCGGTTAAGTTTTTGAGGGCTGATTTCTTGTCCTGTGATAAAAAGCCTTCTGTTTCGAGTGCCAAACCTTTCAGGAGAGCATTTTCAAGCTTTTTCCACCATTTTTGAGTGAATTGCCAAAAGTCAGATTTTTGCTGAAATTGTGACCCCGGGGCTTAGGGATTTTTTCAAAAAATTATTTTCTGCCGGTTAAGTTTTTCAGGGCTGATTTCTTGTCCTGTGATAAAAAGCCTTCTGTTTCCATCGCCAAACCTTTCAGGAGAGCATTTTCAAGCTTTTGGCACCATTTTTGAGTGAATTGGCAAAAGTCAGATTTTTGCTGAAATTGTGACCCCGGGGCTTTGGGATTTTTTCAAAAAAATATTTTCTGCCGGTTAAGTTTTTCAGGGCTGATTTCTTGTCCTGTGATAAAAAGCCTTCTGTTTCCATCGCCAAAGCTTTCAGGGGAGCATTTGGAACCGGTTGGCACCATTTTTGAGTGAATTGCCAAAAGTCAGATTTTTGCTGAAATTGTGACCCCGGGGCTTAGGGATCTTTTCAAAAAAATATTTTCTGCCGGTTAAGTTTTTCAGGGCTGATTTCTTGTCCTGTGATAAAAAGCCTTCTGTTTCGAGTGCCAAACCTTTCAGGAGAGCATTTTCAAGCTTTTGGCACCATTTTTCAGTGAATTGCCAAAAGTCAGATTTTTGCTGAAATTGTGACGGCGGGGCTTAGGGAATTTTTCAAAAAAATATTTTCTGCCGGTTAAGTTTTTCAGGGCTGATTTCTTGTCCTGTGATAAAAAGCCTTCTGTTTCGAGTGCCAAACCTTTCAGGAGAGCATTTTCAAGGTTTTTGGCACCATTTTTGAGTGAATTGTCAAAAGTCAGATTTTTGCTGAAATTGTGACCCCGGGGCTTAGGGATTTTTTCAAAAAAATATTTTCTGCCGGTTAAGTTTTTGAGGGCTGATTTCTTGTCCTGTGATAAAAAGCCTTCTGTTTCCATCGCCAAACCTTTTAGGAGAGCATTTTCAAGCTTTTGGCACCATTTTTGAGTGAATTGCCAAAAGTCAGATTTTTGCTGAAATTGTGACCCCGGGGCTTAGGGATTTTTTCAAAAAAATATTTTCTGCCGGTTAAGTTTTTCAGGGCTGATTTCTTGTCCTGTGATAAAAAGCCTTCTGTTTCCATCACCAAAGCTTTCAGGGGAGCATTTGCAACCGGTTGGCACCATTTTTGAGTGAATTGCCAAAAGTCAGATTTTTGCTGAAATTGTGACCCCGGGGCTTAGGGATTTTTTCAAAAAAATATTTTCTGCCGGTTAAGTTTTTCAGGGCTGATTTCTTGTCCTGTGATAAAAAGCCTTCTGTTTCCATCGCCAAACCTTTTAGGAGAGCATTTTCAAGCTTTTGGCACCATTTTTGAGTGAATTGCCAAAAGTCAGATTTTTGCTGAAATTGTGACCCCGGGGCTTAGGGATTTTTTCAAAAAAATATTTTCTGCCGGTTAAGTTTTTCAGGGCTGATTTCTTGTCCTGTGATAAAAAGCCTTCTGTTTCCATCACCAAAGCTTTCAGGGGAGCATTTGCAACCGGTTGGCACCATTTTTGAGTGAATTGCCAAAAGTCAGATTTTTGCTGAAATTGTGACCCCGGGGCTTAGGGATTTTTTCAAAAAAATATTTTCTGCCGGTTAAGTTTTTCAGGGCTGATTTCTTGTCCTGTGATAAAAAGCCTTCTGTTTCGAGTGCCAAACCTTTCAGGAGAGCATTTTCAAGCTTTTGGCACCATTTTTGAGTGAATTGCCAAAAGTCAGATTTTTGCTGAAATTGTGACCCCGGGGCTTAGGGATTTTTTCAAAAAAATATTTTCTGCCGGTTAAGTTTTTGAGGGCTGATTTCTTGTCCTGTGATGAAAAGCCGTCTGTTTCCATCGCCAAAGCTTTCAGGGGAGCATTTTCAAGCTGTTGGCACCATTTTTCAGTGAATTGCCAAAAGTCAGATTTTTGCTGAAATTGTGACCCCGGGGCTTAGGGATTTTTTCAAAAAAATATTTTCTGCCGGTTAAGTTTTTCAGGGCTGATTTCTTGTCCTGTGATGAAAAGCCTTCTGTTTCCATCGCCAAAGCTTTCAGGGGAGCATTTTCAAGCTTTTGGCACCATTTTTGAGTGAATTGCGAAAAGTCAGATTTTTGCTGAAATTTTGACTCCGGGGCTTAGGGATTTTTTCAAAAAAATATTTTCTGCCGGTTAAGTTTTTCAGGGCTGATTTCTTGTCCTGTGATAAAAAGCCTTCTGTTTCGAGTGCCAAAACTTTCAGGGGAGCATTTTCAAGCTTTTGGCACCATTTTTGAGTGAATTGCCAAAAGTCAGATTTTTGCTGAAATTGTGACCCCGGGGCTTAGGAATCATAGAATCATAGAATCATAGAATCATAGAGTTGGAAGAGACCACAAGGGCCATCGAGACCAACCCCCTGCCAAGCAGGAAACACCATCAGAGCACTCCTGACATATGGTTGTCAAGCCTCTGCTTAAAGACCTCCAAAGTAGGAGACTCCACCACACTCCTTGCCAGCAAATTCCACTGTCGAACAGCTCTTACTGTCAGGAAGTTCTTCCTAATGTTTAGGTGGAATCTTCTTTCTTGTAGTTTGGATCCATTGCTCCGTGTCCGCTTCTCTGGAGCAGCAGAAAACAACCTTTCTCCTTCCTCTATGTGACATCCTTTTATATTTTTGAACATGGCTATCATATCACCCCTTAACCTCCTCTTCTCCAGGCTAAACATGCCCAGCTCCCTTAGCCGTTCCTCATAAGGCATCGTTTCCAGGCCTTTGACCATTTTGGTTGCCCTCCTCTGGACACGTTCCAGTTTGTCAGTGTCCTTCTTGAACTGTGGTGCCCAGAACTGGACACAGTACTCCAGGTGAGGTCTGACCAGAGCAGAATACAGTGGCACTATTACTTCCCTTGATCTAGATGCTATACTCCTATTGATGCAGCCCAGAATTGCATTGGCTTTTTTAGCTGCCGCATCACACTGTTGGCTCATGTCAAGTTTGTGGTCAACCAAGACTCCTAGATCCTTTTCACATGTACTGCTCTCAAGCCAGGTGTCACCCATCTTGTATTTGTGCCTCTCATTTTTTTTGCCCAAGTGCAATACTTTACATTTCTCCCTGTTAAAATTCATCTTGTTTGTTTTGGCCCAGTTCTCTAATCTGTCAAGGTCATTTTGAAGTGTGATCCTGTCCTCTGGGGTGTTAGCCACCCCTCCCAGTTTGGTGTCATCTGCAAATTTGACCAGGATGCCCTTGAGTCCATCATCCAAGTCGTTGATAAAGATGTTGAATAAGACCGGGCCCAAAACAGAACCCTGTGGCACCCCACTAGTCACTCTTCTCCAGGATGAAGAGGAACCATTGATGAGCACCCTTTGGGTTCGGTCAGTCAGCCAGTTACAAATCCACTGAGTGGTAGCATAGTCAAGACCGCATTTTACCAGCTTCTTTACAAGAATATATTAGGGATTTTTTCAAAAAAATATTTTCTGCCGGTTAAGTTTTTGAGGGCTGATTTCTTGTCCTGTGATGAAAAGCCTTCTGTTTCCATCGCCAAAGGTTTCAGGGGAGCATTTTCAAGCTTTTGGCACCATTTTTGAGTGAATTGCCAAAAGTCAGATTTTTGCTGAAATTGTGACCCCGGGGCTTAGGGATTTTTTCAAAAAAATATTTTCTGCCGGTTAAGTTTTTCAGGGCTGATTTCTTGTCCTGTGATAAAAAGCCTTCTGTTTCCATCGCCAAAGCTTTCAGGGGAGCATTTGCAACCGGTTGGCACCATTTTTGAGTGAATTGCCAAAAGTCAGATTTTTGCTGAAATTGTGACCCCGGGGCTTAGGGATTTTTTCAAAAAAATATTTTCTGCCGGTTAAGTTTTTGAGGGCTGATTTCTTGTCCTGTGATAAAAAGCCTTCTGTTTCGAGTGCCAAACCTTTCAGGAGAGCATTTTCAAGCTGTTGGCACCATTTTTGAGTGAATTGCCAAAAGTCAGATTTTTCCTGAAATTGTGACCCCGGGGCTTAGGGATTTTTTCAAAAAAATATTTTCTGCCGGTTAAGTTTTTGAGGGCTGATTTCTTGTCCTGTGATAAAAAGCCTTCTGTTTCAAGTGCCAAACCTTTCAGGAGAGCATTTTCAAGCTCTCCTGAAAAGCCGTCTGTTTCCATCGCCAAAGCTTTCAGGGGAGCATTTTCAAGCTGTTGGCACCATTTTTCAGTGAATTGCCAAAAGTCAGATTTTTGCTGAAATTGTGACCCCGGGGCTTAGGGATTTTTTCAAAAAAATATTTTCTGCCGGTTAAGTTTTTCAGGGCTGATTTCTTGTCCTGTGATGAAAAGCCTTCTGTTTCCATCGCCAAAGCTTTCAGGGGAGCATTTTCAAGCTTTTGGCACCATTTTTGAGTGAATTGCGAAAAGTCAGATTTTTGCTGAAATTGTGACTCCGGGGCTTAGGGATTTTTTCAAAAAAATATTTTCTGCCGGTTAAGTTTTTCAGGGCTGATTTCTTGTCCTGTGATAAAAAGCCTTCTGTTTCGAGTGCCAAAACTTTCAGGGGAGCATTTTCAAGCTTTTGGCACCATTTTTGAGTGAATTGCCAATAGTCAGATTTTTGCTGAAATTGTGACCCCGGGGCTTAGGAATCATAGAATCATAGAATCATAGAATCATAGAGTTGGAAGAGACCACAAGGGCCATCGAGACCAACCCCCTGCCAAGCAGGAAACACCATCAGAGCACTCCTGACATATGGTTGTCAAGCCTCTGCTTAAAGACCTCCAAAGTAGGAGACTCCACCACACTCCTTGCCAGCAAATTCCACTGTCGAACAGCTCTTACTGTCAGGAAGTTCTTCCTAATGTTTAGGTGGAATCTTCTTTCTTGTAGTTTGGATCCATTGCTCCGTGTCCGCTTCTCTGGAGCAGCAGAAAACAACCTTTCTCCCTCCTCTATGTGACATCCTTTTATATTTTTGAACATGGCTATCATATCACCCCTTAACCTCCTCTTCTCCAGGCTAAACATGCCCAGCTCCCTTAGCCGTTCCTCATAAGGCATCGTTTCCAGGCCTTTGACCATTTTGGTTGCCCTCCTCTGGACACGTTCCAGTTTGTCAGTGTCCTTCTTGAACTGTGGTGCCCAGAACTGGACACAGTACTCCAGGTGAGGTCTGACCAGAGCAGAATACAGTGGCACTATTACTTCCCTTGATCTAGATGCTATACTCCTATTGATGCAGCCCAGAATTGCATTGGCTTTTTTAGCTGCCGCATCACACTGTTGGCTCATGTCAAGTTTGTGGTCAACCAAGACTCCTAGATCCTTTTCACATGTACTGCTCTCAAGCCAGGTGTCACCCATCTTGTATTTGTGCCTCTCATTTTTTTTGCCCAAGTGCAATACTTTACATTTCTCCCTGTTAAAATTCATCTTGTTTGTTTTGGCCCAGTTCTCTAATCTGTCAAGGTCATTTTGAAGTGTGATCCTGTCCTCTGGGGTGTTAGCCACCCCTCCCAGTTTGGTGTCATCTGCAAATTTGACCAGGATGCCCTTGAGTCCATCATCCAAGTCGTTGATAAAGATGTTGAATAAGACCGGGCCCAAAACAGAACCCTGTGGCACCCCACTAGTCACTCTTCTCCAGGATGAAGAGGAACCATTGATGAGCACCCTTTGGGTTCGGTCAGTCAGCCAGTTACAAATCCACTGAGTGGTAGCATAGTCAAGACCGCATTTTACCAGCTTCTTTACAAGAATATATTAGGGATTTTTTCAAAAAAATATTTTCTGCCGGTTAAGTTTTTGAGGGCTGATTTCTTGTCCTGTGATGAAAAGCCTTCTGTTTCCATCGCCAAAGGTTTCAGGGGAGCATTTTCAAGCTTTTGGCACCATTTTTCAGTGAATTGCCAAAAGTCAGATTTTTCCTGCAATTGTGATCCCCGGGGCTTAGGGATTTTTTCAAAAAAATATTTTCTGCCGGTTAAGTTTTTGAGGGCTGATTTCTTGTCCTGTGATAAAAAGCCTTCTGTTTCGAGTGCCAAACCTTTCAGGAGAGCATTTTCAAGCTTTTTCCACCATTTTTGAGTGAATTGCCAAAAGTCAGATTTTTGCTGAAATTGTGACCCCGGGGCTTAGGGATTTTTTCAAAAAATTATTTTCTGCCGGTTAAGTTTTTCAGGGCTGATTTCTTGTCCTGTGATGAAAAGCCTTCTGTTTCCATCGCCAAACCTTTCAGGAGAGCATTTTCAAGCTTTTGGCACCATTTTTGAGTGAATTGGCAAAAGTCAGATTTTTGCTGAAATTGTGACCCCGGGGCTTTGGGATTTTTTCAAAAAAATATTTTCTGCCGGTTAAGTTTTTCAGGGCTGATTTCTTGTCCTGTGATAAAAAGCCTTCTGTTTCCATCGCCAAAGCTTTCAGGGGAGCATTTGGAACCGGTTGGCACCATTTTTGAGTGAATTGCCAAAAGTCAGATTTTTGCTGAAATTGTGACCCCGGGGCTTAGGGATCTTTTCAAAAAAATATTTTCTGCCGGTTAAGTTTTTCAGGGCTGATTTCTTGTCCTGTGATAAAAAGCCTTCTGTTTCGAGTGCCAAACCTTTCAGGAGAGCATTTTCAAGCTGTTGGCACCATTTTTGAGTGAATTGCCAAAAGTCAGATTTTTGCTGAAATTGTGACCCCGGGGCTTAGGGATTTTTTCAAAAAAATATTTTCTGCCGGTTAAGTTTTTCAGGACTGATTTCTTGTCCTGTGATAAAAAGCCTTCTGTTTCAAGTGCCAAACCTTTCAGGAGAGCATTTTCAAACCTTTGGCACCATTTTTCAGTGAATTGCCAAAAGTCAGATTTTTGCTGAAATTGTGACCGCGGGGCTTAGGGATTTTTTCAAAAAAATATTTTCTGCCGGTTAAGTTTTTCAGGGCTGATTTCTTGTCCTGTGATAAAAAGCCTTCTGTTTCGAGTGCCAAACCTTTCAGGAGAGCATTTTCAAGCTGTTGGCACCATTTTTGAGTGAATTGCCAAAAGTCAGATTTTTGCTGAAATTGTGACCCCGGGGCTTAGGGATTTTTTCAAAAAAATATTTTCTGCCGGTTAAGTTTTTCAGGGCTGATTTCTTGTCCTGTGATGAAAAGCCTTCTGTTTCAAGTGCCAAACCTTTCAGGAGAGCATTTTCAAGCTTTTGGCACCATTTTTCAGTGAATTGCCAAAAGTCAGATTTTTGCTGAAATTGTGACGGCGGGGCTTAGGGATTTTTTCAAAAAAATATTTTCTGCCGGTTAAGTTTTTCAGGGCTGATTTCTTGTCCTGTGATAAAAAGCCTTCTGTTTCGAGTGCCAAACCTTTCAGGAGAGCATTTTCAAGGTTTTTGGCACCATTTTTGAGTGAATTGTCAAAAGTCAGATTTTTGCTGAAATTGTGACCCCGG